>NC_143502.1:36959469-37262500 GCF_051622355.1 Phaseolus vulgaris
TTCAGATATTGGACACCAAAAATCCCCAACCGATTTTTAAATTAAAGGTGATGCATGTTAATGGCTTGTTCTTTTCATTTTTTAGTGTCATCTCCACGGTGTAGGTGCCCTGTAAACATTACAGACAAGGAATTGATCTCAGGTCTCAGTATACTGTTCCATATTCAAAAAGTAGAAAAGGTTTACATCCCAGTAAACTGCTATCGTAGAAAAAGCATGCTTGAAACAAAAACAGAAGTACATAAAAGTTTTACATCAACAAAACAGGTAATAAAATTGATGAAAAGCCAAGTCCAAGATCAAGAAGAGAATATCAAGAATAGACAAGTCGTCCTTAAAATTAGGGTAGCTACAAATAAGTCCTTAAGAGGATATAATGCAAACTTGACTAAGATACCACAGACACACAAAGAAAGAGTAGATAGGTCTGACACTACATCATAATTAGTAATTGAGTATATAAGAGATTTGATGTCACCTTCAACTCAAAACCTCTTAAAACCTTAAGATGGTGAATTTGTAGATTTTTCTCTTTATATATTATTCATCTCACTCATCTCCACCTAATGTGAGACTTCTAACTCTATACTTCAATTCCTCTCGATCTTCCCCTCAATTGTAAGTCCGTATCACACATTGCAAACTCTCCTTCGAAATCCAAGTTATCTATCCACGAGTCCCTTTCTTGTATAGTTGGGTTGGCTTTTGCAAAAGCTAGCTTGGGTGGTTATTAGGATAGAACTCTAAGGATTTGATTCATAAGCGCAAAAGCAAGGCGTTACACACAAAAACACCAACTCTAAGAGTTGTCCATTTTACTGGATTGATTTTACCTGTCAGTTTAAATTACTATTGATACATAACCGGATACCAAAGGGCAATTACAGATTTTTACAACTCTACACTAGCTAGCTTCATGAAATTCCATAAATTATATAAGATTCAGAAGCATATTAGATAGAACAGAAGGAAAGAATAATACAATATCAAATACGTTTAATCAGATAACTAATGTAATCACATGTTAAGTTTTTCAGCTTATATAAACCTACATGTATGGGCACATCACATACTTTGCACTAAAGGGTGCAAAATGAGTTTGGAAGATGAGATGAGAGACCAAGAACATGCATTGCTGCTAAACAATATCTCTACTGCTCGACAGAAGATTAATCTCTTTGTCTTACTCTATAATTGCAAAGTTATATGTTAAGGGCCTCTTCATAGATGTCAATGGAGACTTCATTCATGATAGGGTATGATTATTTATAGGCTTCATAGCTAAAAGCTTATATTTGGTAAACTGAAACTAACCGGTGGGGCAAATGCAGGTAATTTTTGGGTGTGAGCAACCACAAAACTGCCAGTAGCAACAGGACAAGATACTTCCTCACAAAAATCATGGATTTCTTTATGGACAACAAAGCCAAAGTATGCAACTATAATTACCCACTTTCCTCCATAAATAGCTTCACCTGCATTCAAGATAGACAGCAAATCTATTCACAATCAACTAAAAATAATTACAATAAACCATCAATTTCATATCTAATGTATTACTCTCTCCTAAATAGTCCTTGAAGTAAACAAATTATATAACTAATCCCTCGAGTACTAAAAACAATACTGAATAGTCTCCTAAGCATTAAAGATTCCTTCAAATTGGTTTAGTTAAGTAGGGATTAAATGGACATTAAACACTTCAAGAGTGTTGATATGTTCTCAACCCTGCACCAGATTACAATTTAATCTGGAAACAGAAATAACTTTTTGCTGAAATGTGAATTCCATATGAAAAGATGGAGCAATTTCAAAATTGCATTGTGACACATCATAGTTGTAAACGGTTGTGCTCAATTGTGAAAGTAACATTTTACTTTACATAAATCCTTGAGAAACTAGATTGATTGATGGTTTACTCAAATAATTAAGTGACGTATTAAAATGCTACATAAGATAAGTATACCATGATTTCGTCTATCCCTGTAATCACCACACGGGGTTATAAATATAAGTACAGTTTGTTAACATAAAACACTTGGTCCCTGCATGAAAGAAAAATCGAATTTGGGGGGGAAAAGAAAACAAAATGAAATAAAGATACAGAAGATAGGGTTTACCAGTAGCAGCTGAAATTTTAAAGGTGACAGGCCTAGCACGTACAACAGGGTCTGGTGTGATTTCAACTCCAGACACCTTTACATCATAGTTCACATCAGCTGCATAAATTTTCAATGGAAAATTAAACACAAAAAGAAAGTCACTAAAGTTCAACGAGACCATATCATGAGTAACTGGGCGCAATTAGCTGTGAATTCATTATGCATAACCTGTGCATGACATAAAAAACAGAACAGAATTTATCAACAAATTGAATCCGATTAAAATTTATCCCCACAAATAAAGTTTAGAATTTTAATCTGGAGGACCAATGTGATGAGCTAAAAAATCAGAATTGCAGGATAAATTTTCAAAGAGAATAAAAGGGAGAGTGAGGAAGTACCGCAGTATCCGAAGGTAGTAGCTTGAGCGTGGGCAAATGAAAGGGTAAGGATGAATAAGCATAAAAGATGGTTGAGCTTTGGGTGAAGCTGAGACTCCATGGAAAAGGTTTTCGAAAGACAGGGAACAATGTACCAGGATGCATCCCGTTCTCATATGACTTGTTTGGTTGGATAAAAATTGGAGGGGGAGAATGGATACACATATTATTTAATTGATAAAAATTAGTAAGGTGGAAAGAATTAGAACTTTGTATTTTAATTTTTAAGAAATTATTTTTTTATTTTTCATACTTTTTACTCACTTTATTTTCTTTAATTTTTTCACTACATAAACATGGAATACTTTAGTTGGGATTACCATGTCAACACAACTCACCACTCCAATCATAGATAGTATGGAGAAACAAAACTCTTAGGGTGTGTTTGGATTAGAGGGTGTGGGGGAGTGGAAAGTTGAGGGTGAGTGGGAGTGGAAGTGTGAAGAAAATTGAGGTTGTTTGGATTGGGGTATGTTAGGGTGGATGTGTGAAGAAAATTTATTGGAAATTGTGAATGATGTGATAGTTGTGAGAGTATTTTAATATATTTTGAATAGTAAAATTTGTAAGATTACAATTTTACTCTTTATATAAAAAAAGAATAAAGAATGATTAATCCTATTTCATATTTTAGTTAATTATCATTTAAAATTAAAGTATAATTATATTATTTAACATTTTATTAATTAAGAATTATTTTTTATTTAAGTTAATTTATTTACATAATTTTAATATTATAAATGATTTTATAAATTATGTTATGTTATATATATACAAATATATATAAAATTAATTTTAATAATAATTTCCATTATTATGAATAACAAAATGAATATATTTTAAAAAGAAAATAGAAATTTAGAATATAACATTAATATTAAGTAGGTGTCAAAATATATAATATAAAGTCATTACATGAAGAACATAATAGTGTTAATAACATTTGAATCCTCCTAGTGGAGACCTTCAAACGGTTTTCTAGAAGACATATCTTATTCCGTTGTATGATAATAATTTCATCTTTTTCATCGGCAACGTCTTCAATGCACCATTTGAAAAAATTACAGCCTAGAACCATGTCACTTCTAATCTGTTTTGAAGAAAACAATAAAATTGAACAATGAATAAGTTTAAAATAACATTCTTAAGTTTATTTGAAACCTAATTGAATAAATTTTACCTTGTAGTTGGGACAACCCTAAAAAAAATTTCCAGCATTTTTTTGTGTTGTCGCTATTCTCAAAACAGCAAATTGTCCACGATCACAAATAGGATCAACGAAGGCACCTGTGGTCCCAGTAGCATGGGTAAAAGTACCACGTTTTTGCACACTACAACCAGTACAACTAGATGACGACGTGTTGTGATACGCAGACATTAATGACACTTAACCAATGTTGTCGAAGTAATAAGATGGTAAAAAGTTGCATTAAAAACAATATGATTATGTAAATAAGTAGCATGAAAAGTAGCATAAAACCTTAACAATAACAATGTCAACGTCAAAAATAACAAACACAATTCATCAATGTTCAACATGAAACTTAGAAATAAAAATAACAATGACAATAACATAATAATAACACACTCAATGGCCTTAATGACGTCGAATGTCAGCCAGAGTAACCTCCATTATGTCCATTCGGGTATTCATCTTTTCTATGTCGGACAAAATTTGATTTAACAATTCCCTTTGAGTGGGGTTTTCCTCCTCAGGTTGACCACCTTCATCATCTTGTGGTGACAATTCATCCTCTTCATCATTTTTTTCGTTTGCATGTTGTGGTCTACCAAGTTGCCATATGCCATTGACCTGGAATATATTTAATTTTTTCATACTTTTTTTGCCAAAGTAATGATTCCAGCCTAGCATTGTTGTTTGTTCATTGGACAAGTCAAAGCCATACACCTGCAAGATCCTCGTTATCAAATTTGCATATGGGAGAGGCATCTTGTTATCCCGGCATTTGATGATCTGTTGCATTATGTAATGAGGCCAATTAATGCGTACATTATTCTTGATTAACCACATCATGAAAATATCTTCATTCAGCAGTTGTGCATAATTGCTTCCTCGAGGGCACAAGATATGCACCCATGTGTAATGCAACAGTCGGTCATTCATCTTCAGACTACCGACATTTTTCAGATTTTGACCATCAACATCTTCACGAATCATGGTGGATAGTGCTAGTGCTCGATCAAAATTCACTTCCTCAGGGATCGTCCCGAGGGTTAACTTAAGACCGTCATACTGTAGATGAGCAATGGTCATCCAATCCACTTCTTTGATGTGTATCATTTTTTCGCAAATCTCAACGGCAAGGTGACCAGCAGGTGTGAATTTTGCATTTGTATAAAAAACCCTTACCAAATCCTCATAATACGGAAGATTAATTCCGAGGAAAGGTTGTAAACCTTGCCAATTCAGAAGATTTTGGAATTCAAATCCTGGTCCAGCAAAAAATGGAGTATGCATCACTTTTGGTGGTAATACTGCTCTTGCGTGAAAGTTCTTTTCAAAAACCACCATTTGACGCCTGATACTGAAGTATCTTGAATAATCAAGAACTTCTGGAATCCTCATTGGTGGAGGAGGAACGTCAACATCTTCTGCTGTAATCATGTTCACGAGCATGGGTGGTGCTTGGTTGGACATCTTGTTCTAACAATTCATTATCTACTTCTTCAAGCAGAGACTCATCATTGTCGATCCTGCGTAGAAAGTTATGCAGAATACAACAAGCTAAAACAATTTTTGTCATAGTATCCACATCATAATGTGGCTCAGTCCCACTGGCTATAATTGGAAAACGTTTTTTAAGCACCCCAAAGGTTCTCTCAATTACGTTCCTAAGTGATGAATGTCGATGATTAAACAACTCTTTTGCATTTTGTGGCCCTCTTCGCGAATATTCTTTCAAATGGTATCTCACCCCGCGATAAGGTGTTATTATATTTCGTTTTAACATAAAACCTGCATCACCAAGATAGTATTTTCCTACAAAGATTGTGGAAAACTGGGTTAGTATATATTACTACAACCTTTTAATTGTTTTGCACACCCAATCCCCTATAACTAACCTTCTGGAATAACCAAAGGATCGCCTCGTACCAAAACATCTTTCAATATCCTTGAATCGGAGGCAGTTCCTTCCCAACCGGCTAAGACATATGTGAACTTCATGTCAAAGTCACAGGCTGCAAATATGTTTTGGGTTGGCCAATCTTTTCTCCCTCGAAAACGAGGCGCATCAGCACGTGCAACCTTAGCACGTACATGACTCCCATCTATGGCCCCTAAACAATCCTAATGTAAACAAAAATTCATAACTTTAATTAACCACAAACTACAGAAGACATTACACATAATTTCAAGTAATGTTTTTATCAACAAACCTTAAAGTAGGGGAAAAATCGACTGTTGTTAAGGATGTGTGGTTCTACAACCGTTCCATTTGGTTGAATTAAGAATTCCCCCTCCAACCTTAAAATGGCACTCAAAACATTATGAAAGTGACGGGAAACTGTTTCTCCAGACCGATGGAAAAAGAATGACACACTTCGATTCTTCACATTATGCCCAATAATGTGCAGAAATTTCGCTACTTGTTCTTCCACGGTTGATTGATATGCATCTTTAACAAGTCCAGTTCCCCGTATTCGTTCACATAATTGAATGAAAGCTTTCGGTCCCATGCGAATAATGTGACGAGATTGTTCAGTGTGAACCAAGTACTCCATCAATTCTTGTCTACGACGCTCTTTTCGTGGTTGGGACTCACTGATACAGTTGCTTGTAGTAGGCATTGTGTGTAACAATTTCAATCCAAAAGCAATCATACAAAGAATCATGACTGATGCACCTTCATTATTTTTTTTTATTTGTTCTTCGATTTGTGAAATTAAGTTCATGTTCGCCGCAACAAGATCGTCATAAACTGCAACTGTTTCCTCAAAGTTTACCATCTTTGCCTCGTCATAATTTCTTTCCGAAGTCATACCGAACGCGGTTACCGTATCGGTGTAAAAGTACACCAATACAGTTACCCTAAAACGTACTTTTAATTAATTTTAATAAAAAAATTAATCAAAATTACTATATCATTCAATAACATAATTTAATCAAACAACAAATAAATATAAACAAATAAAATAAAATAAAACCTAAAATTTCTATTTCTACTTCTAAAAATATTCATTTTAAATACATATATTTTTATTTGGATTCTGTACACTTATTTATCTTTGTAATAATTTATTATCAATCTAAAATAAAAATTTTCTGACAATTTAAATTACTATAACATTTTTTATTAACATTTAATTCTAACACCAATAATTTATGTGAAATACAAATTAAAAAAAAAAAAAAACTCAAAATGATATTTCTACTTTAAAGTTTTACTGTTATTTTTAATTAATACAACATTTTTATAATTTTTTTATTATAACATTAATAAATTATGTTTAATTTACAAAAATGAAAACCCTATCACAATATTTTTAAATCTGTTTCATAAACAATTTATTTTAAAATAAATAATTACTTTCTACATTTATAATTAAAATATCAATTAAAAATAGCACTTCTAAAATATCAATTACTTTTTAAAAAACCTACAAATTTCTATTTCCACTTGTTAAAATATTCATTTTAAATACATATATTTTTTTCTTATAACAATTAAATCTTATAACAAAAATTACAAAAATATTTTTTTAAATCTTTTCAACTAATAACATTAATAATTTATGTCCAATTTAAAAAAATATTAACCATACAGAATACAAATATTCATTTAAAAAATTATCTATTCTCTTATAAACAATTAAATTAAATGTTAAAAAAAATTAACTTTGTATATTTATTATTATACAATATTTATTATTAAAAATTCATATTTCTTATGTAATGTTTTTCTGACTTTTTAAATTAGTATATCATTTTTTTTATAACATTTAATTCTAACACCAATAATTAATGTGAAATACAAATTTTTAAAACATTTTTTTAATTTTTTTAATTATAACATTAATAAATTATGATAAATTTACAAAATTGAAAACCCTATAAATTTTTTTAAAAAAAATTGAATTTTATTCTGTCTAAATTAAATTTTGTAAATCTTTTTTATAAACAATTCAATTTTAAATAAATAATAACTTTGTACATTTCATACAAAAATTTAAAAATTCACTTGTCTTTAATCACCTAAACTTTAAAAAAATTTGTTTCCATTCTGAAAATCATTCATTTCATACAAATAAATATTTTTTTTAAATCTTAAAAAAATTATAACTATCTACAAAAATTAAAACACCCAATCAAATAATAACAATAGTTTACTAACTCCTTAAAATAATTAACTAAACTAAAGTCTAAACAAATTATATTACAACCAACCAACAATAATTTAGTAACTCCTTAACATAATTAACTAAAATAAATTCTAAACAAATTATATTACAAAACCATAATCATCCAATCATAAATATAAAACAGAAATAAAAAAAAATAACTTTACATAAAAAAAATTAAAAACCTAAAGACAAGCAACAACAACAGCACAAGCAGCACAATAGGATGACTTAGGATGAAGAACACTGCCTGAAAATCACATAATTTTTTTTTCAGAAACATAGAATTCCAAAAAAATATAGAACATAATCGATTATGCTCTCAGTTATGCACAGAGGATAATCGATTATCCAGGGATAATCGATTATGTGTGTAGGCAAAAATACACCATAATCGATTATGGCACACAATAATCGACTATGGCCCATTTTCAACACACCAGATAATCGATTATGCCTGTAAACTTTTACAGATAATCGATTATGTGTGTAGGCAAAAATACACCATAATCGATTATGGAACACAATAATCGATTATGGCCCATTTTCAACACACCAGATAATCGATTATGCCTGTAAACTTTTACAGATAATCGATTATGTTCGTTGAAAAATCGATTATCTGTCCCATAATCGATTATCTGACTTGTTATAATTAAGGCATAATCGATTATGCACCATTCCAGACTTTAGCTCTCACCTCAGATGAACCCAGATCAACCCAGATTAACACAGATGAATCACAAGAACAACCCCAGGACGTGAGATGAACAAGGTATACTAACAGAAACGAAGATGGCTTATAGGAATCTCTCCAACCACACTACAATGCACTCTCAGATGGCTCGGTTGCTTTCGTTTTCTGTGAATGGAGGAAGGAACTTCATGCTGTTATATAGTCACGCCCACCTACCTCACCCACTCACCCACCACTGCATTCACTCTCCATTCACTCTCCTTTCACAGATTCACACAGAGTCAAACGATTCCTGAGCCAAGTCAGGAATCTCATGGCTTCATGTGGCATGCATGCGCAGGGGCACTGTTTCTTGATTCCAGCAAAAGCAAGGGTAACTTTGTAACTTGCTTCGGATGACTTGGCACTCCCCATCTACAATGCAACTTTCTCTTCTTCTTTGCGCAGATAAACAATTCACTCAACTTTCTGCTCCCCTCCACACTCACCCGCACCATGCATGGATCCAAACGGGGTGCTGTTGTGACATCCGTCGTCGCCAACAGTGGCACCCCTGGATCCAAACGAAGCCTTAATATAATATTATTCGTGAACCCTATTTATGAATTTTTTCTAAGAAGTATTTATGTTTGATTATTTTATTGAAAGGTTTGATAATGGGTTTTTGGTAAAAAAATTGTATAATTTATTTTTGTATTTATTAGAATAGAAAATAAATTAAATAAAAATTTGGGTAATTCGTATCTCGTTGATACGTTTTCTATTCTATAGAAGTTGTCATAATACAATAAGATTTCAGGCTAGTTTAAATGAGATAAAGAAGTTGTGTTAGGTTAAAACAACTTTGATGAAAAAAATGTGGCTAAGTGAAATTGTCTTTTTAGAACACGACTTTGATTAAGATGAATTAATATTTAATTAAATTTGTGAGGATGTGACACGACTTCTGTTCAAAATAAAAACAACTAAAGTCGTGCATAAGTGTGACAATTTCCGTTGTTTTTATTTTACATTGAAGTCATGTCATACTCACACGACTTTTTCACTGAATTTTTTTTAGGAAGTGTGTTTAATAGAGTTGTGTTGATTAAAAATGAATGGAAATGTAAAAAAAGAGTGTAAAAATTAATAATTTACAGAAAGTAATCAAGTATTTAAAATTTGTGTATAAGAATATATGAAGTAAAGAATTGATGTATTAAATTATTTTGTTCTATGTGTATTTGTGTTTGTTGAATGAAAAAAAGGTACAAGTAAACAAAGTAAATAAAGAAGGAGAGTATTAAATGAAGTATAAAAAAAGTACATTGAAAATAAATCTAGATCATAACATTGTTGATATTACATAGACTGAAATTAACTATCTATGAGACAATGTGATCTTCTTTTTCTTTGCCTTCGAGGTCATCCTTGTGAATCATGTTCGGTATTAGGAGGCGACGATAGTGGATTATCATCACTATATTCTGGTTGGTTGTCCTCAGGTGGATTATCGGACTCGTGCGAAGACATTGTGGGTCGATAACAATGCATTGACGATACTGGATGGAATGTGGATGGTGTCATCATAATGGAAGTGTCAAATATATTTGATGGACCTGAAAAAATATTTTTCTAAGATGGAAAGTGGTGTAAGTAGACAAAACTTGTTTGAACAAAAAATAGGAAACATGTTGTGGTGATAGTCCATATAGTCGAACATCTCAATTGGTTGAGGAAAAGTCTATTGTCGAGCATTTGAAGAAGACTAGATGAGATAGCTATGTTGAGTTTTGAATGAGATTGTTCAATTTATTATACCGTGTCGTACTTAATGATGGAAAAAAAATGTTAGTTTAGTTTGAATAATAGTACACTAATATAAAAGAATTAAGAAATGAACTTACATCATCGATGATGATGTTAGTTGTAAATGCATTATGCAACGAGTAGTATGTCCAATATGTTATTGTGTGTACGTATTATCATGTAAGTAATCGTTTTTTTATAACTAAATTCTTTCAATTACACAACTACTCTCATTCATTTCACATTGTTATTCACGTTATTGTGAATTTCTTAGGTTGAAAGGAAAATGATTTTAATAATATTTATTATCGGACATATCCAAATATATTAAGTGTAAAAACTTGCATCAAGAACTCAAAAAAACCACGACACACTAAATAATAATTGTAGAATTAAAAAGAACGAACTATAAGAGGAGAAAATAATTAGTAAAAAAAAAAGTGGACAAAGATATTTATGTGGAATGGAGAAAGAAAATAATACATACTACTTGGAGAGCTTCCCAATGTTACTTGAATTAGCAAGACATTACAATACCCAATTGGAAAAATAACTTTTTCTCTAAAAAAATCATTTCCTTTCATTCAAGTTCAATGTGAAAATATAAAGGATGGAGGGTCATGTTTATAAAGGATGGAGGGTCATGTTTATAAATATGTAGGCTAAACAAAAAAAAGAAAAAATTCAAATTATTCCCATGTACTTCTTCTCCATGTATACCTCAAATAAATTATCTAAATAATGTATTTTGATTTAACTTACTTTTTAATTTAACATATGTTAAACATGTTTTAGTCTTACTCTATATACTTTATACGTGCTTTATTTATACGTGACTATGTATATTTATGCAATGAGTTTACAAAAGTAATTTAAAATGCTCTTTATTTTCTTTATCTTTTATTATTGGTATCTCTTAATTTATTGAACTTAATAGAATCAAATACAATAATGATTATTTGGACATATTTCATAATTAAAGTTAAATTTTACTTGTAATAAAAGAAAATTATAAATGTACCATAAACATGTATGTAAATTTAATAAAGATATTGGTTATCATTCTATACATTTATCACAATTTAGATGAAGTTTGCATATGAACTTTAGTTGGATCCAAATTTAATTTGGATAATAGAGTAACCAATTTAAAGTTACTTTACAGTTTTTTAAAGCTTTTGAAAATGGGAAGTTACATTTAATGCATATTATAAGGATTTATAGTACGGGTATATAGAATTCAATGAGGTGCAAGCAAACCTCTAAACTAGACGTAGACTATTTCTTCCTGCACCTCCTTAACTTCTTCTATCACCCCATACAAAATGTAAAAATATTTTTTGTATTCTTCTTGTGCCACTCTCCTAAAGTAGTTTCTGAATTATGTAATCCGGACACGCATTTAAAAAAAGATTTTCTCATTATGTAATCCAAACACTAAAAACGACTTCCGGACTATATAATCCAGAAACTAATTACGTATATGAAAAAAGAGTTTTAGATTATGTAATTTAGAAGTTAATTACTAATACTTCCAGATTATATAATCCAAAAGATTATAAAGGGGTATATTTAGAAATATAAAAATTTATGAAAGTAAGAGAAGAATATATGGAATTACACGAAGAAACAGCCTTAGACGTAACATGTTTCTCTTACCTATGTATGTACCCTCCGGTTTTCAAGAAAGAAAAATAAATACTTTTTGAATATCTAATATAGTATATTTAATATCAATGATAATATATATATATATATATATATATATATATTTGATTTTAATTTTTTTTTAAAATAAAATCTTAACAGAATTTCAAATTTTAAAACGAATAATAATTAAAATGTAATGATTAATTTTAATATATAAGAAACCCACTTTCTTCTGCATAAAGAATTAATTGGCATGGAGGCTTAAGATTAGGGTAGGTGGTGAGTTTTTTAACTTGAAGGTGGATACAATATAAAAGGTGTTGGTGAGTTGGATGGTGTAGGAGAAGTTGACATTAATGGAGTTGCATAGCATTAGACCAATTCAATTCACCAATAACACATAATCTAAGGAAGTAAAGTAATAATAAAACTCTAATAATTTTTTTTTAATTATTAGGTACTAAGTATAAAAAGAACACCAACATAATGGAGTTATTTAAAATTATAATTTTTATACAAGTTGTGCTTTTGTGTTGACCCTACTAAATATGACGAGTATTTGTGTTTTAAATATAAAAGAAGTAGTGAAAATAAGTTTTTAAAATATTAATATTGAAAAATATTTTAATGTATTGATAAATTAAATTAAGTGTTTTCATTGTTGTATGATTTATGTTAAAAGTATATTAAAGAATATTTGTCTCGCAAATAAGTTATGCAGCTGTTGTGATATATATATATATATATATATATATATATATATATATATATATATATATATTGTTTAATTTAAGAGAGTAGGTCTAAATTATTTTAAAACTCCTTAACTGTGTTGGGCTGGCATATGCTGTGGACCATTTTGTTTCCAATAAATAATTTATTGCTGAACTAATACACTAAAATTCAATTGAAATTTAAACGAAGGATAATATTTACAGATTTAAAATCTTCCAGAATGTTAGAAATAATTAATGAAATATGCGTAAAAATGCTAAATGAAAGCCTAAGAAAGCCACATAATATTTTTTTGCATAATTTCACTTTTATGTCTCAAATTTTAGTCTATATGCAATTTTTTTCCTTAATTCTAATTGATTGTATTTAATACTCTAGTTTTTTTTTCAATATTTAAATAAGAATCCTATATCATTCTAGTATATTAAATGATGTATTAAACTGTATAGATTAATAAACGAAAACTGTAGAAAATATTAAATAAACATAAAAATATAAGGGAAGTCTTTTTTTTTATCTTCCATATTTTTTTTTTATCGTAATATTTACTTTATATTCTATTTAAAATAGAAGAAACTTTTTTTTCATCAAAATTCGTGAGTTAACCTAAATTAAGAAATCATTCGACTGGATTAATCATATTATTAAATTGACGATTTAGCTGCTGCTAAACAGTAGTGACCTAGAAGTTGTGCTGAATTTTGTGAAATTTATGTAATTGTTTAAAAGTAGAGTCTTAAGTTGGATAATATGTTGACTCACACTATAAATGAAGTAGCTATGAACCCTATTTAAACATGTAAATAGTTCCAACAACCTCCATAAAAAAGAGTAAGAAAAACATATCAAATACTTTTAGTTTAAATTCTTTCCAATATACTTTACTATAATTATTAATACATACAAAAAATAATAATTATGTCATCATTTTTAATTAGACAATTTTAATATTTAATAAATAAAAAGTAATTTATTTAATAAAATAAATAATTGAATAATTTCTCTTTATTTTAAAGTAATTAAATTAGTTATCTTTTTAAAAATTAACAGTTATATATGTAATAATTTACCTTTTAATATATATAGCTTATTATTTAATAAATAAAAAGTAAATGTTTAAGTCAATACAATTTATTAGGTTGTAATATATTTTTTAATGTGTTTAAAGAATATTTTATACATTTATCTGATAAGAAATATTATTATTTACTTAATAAAATAAGTAATTGAATATTTCCTTTATTTAAAATTAATTAAATAACTCTCTTTTTTTTAAATAACATCTACAGAAGTTTTAATTGTGTCACATATTTGCCTTTCTATAAAACATAAAGAGCCATAACATCTAAAGGTAATACATCTATAGCATAATATTAAGCTTTCCAAGTATGCTCCAACTTTAAGTGCATGTTATGAAATACATGTTGGTGTGTTTTTTCCCAAATATTGTAACACTTAGGGAGAAGTATAAGTAGATTATTAAAATATTATAAATTAAATTTTGGTGATAAAAGTGCACTATTGACATGAATTTACTCTCAAAGCAATAATTTGAGAGGAAACATCTATGATTAACAAATATGCTTTGAAGATATTAGATTGATTATTAAAGGATATTCTAGATTGTGATATTCCATTTGAGATTAAAAATAATGATATAAGGAGGAGAATTTTGTTAAGTACGTCACTTGTTCAAAAAAGTAAAGACATAAACGATTTTCACATGTATTGAGTAACACAAAGGTATTGCATTTACAACAAAATATGTGATCATTACAATATCACAATTTTGTTGAATATCTCGTGCGCATTGGAGATGAGATTGAACCTACACATCTTGATGACATGGTAAAAATAACCCATGACTAGCAATATCATGGGAAGAAGATGATTGAATACAATAACTTATATATAAACATGTACCTATATAGGCGAAGTGGACCTATATAGTACCTGAAACTAGTTGTACAATTGTTGACATGTCGGTGATCTCCTAGCTCCTCCCTTCAAGTTTCCTTCCTCAAATGTTGGTGCTCGGTCGGGGGGTTGACCTGAAAAAGTTACTCCGACAATCAAGTAAGTACTATGTGTAAAGAGTGTATATTTGTAAACTGATAAGAACATACCTTACACCTTACCTTTGTAAAAAGGTTTATTTATAGTGTTAGTCGTGGACCCTTGTTATAATGGACTGAATATCAGTTGTCCACTGATATGTAGCGGGATCCCTAATTTATAGGGAGATATATTGGTATATGAGTATGTTGGTATATTTGAAGAATATCGTAATATCTTTTAGTTAATCAGTATTTAGCTGATTTCTCATAGATGTCATCTGCATAATCAAGATATGATTATTTGTAACTGTCATTGTTGTCATTTATTAAGTATCTTAAAGTGAATGCAGTTAGTCGGTCACCGAGGTCGAGTGACTGACTTGTCTGGTACCAACGGTACAAAACATATCCCCAGTTAGAATTTCATAAATGATATGCCTTTTATGTGGTTCAAAGAATCATATTAACTTAAAAAATGCAGATGTTCAAAAAATTAATGACATAATTATCAATATTTTTTTTATTGAACAACATAAATTGTTTGCATTTAATGAGGTTAAAGGAGACACACATCATTTATACAAATAAGAGTGCCTCCGCCTCATTGCTCTAGTTGGCTTACCACCCTATTTTAAAGGTTAAAATAGGTGTATTATTAATGTTGTTGCGAAACATAAACCCTAAATATGTTATGTAATGAACAAGATTATTGTGTCGTGGGTTCTAAATGAAGATGTTGGATAAAAAGGTCCTTCTTACCAAAATTAAACATAAAACAATAAAAAGTGGTGGTCTCCCTTTGTGCTTATTAGGAAACAATTTACCATGAAGTTAAGTTTTGCAACAACTATAAATAAATCACTAGGACAAATTATACCCAATGTTTGAATTTACCTTCCACTTCATGTTTTTAAGCATGGTTAACTATATGTTGCTGACAATAATCTTCATTAAAGAAGAACACTTTGAAAAAGAAGATGAAACTTTTGCCAAAAATATTGTTTATAAAAAAATTGTCATATCAAAATCACGTATTATCCTCTTAGTTTATTTGTGACATATAAATATATGTATGTCTTAGTATTTTATTTAATTATACATATTTTTCAAAATAAATAAAAAATCCGATATTTATCTACATAAATAGATAGTTATCAATATATGTATATATTTTTTATTTATTTTATAATTTTTAATAATTAATATTCTTACATAGTAAATTGAATTTGTAAGACAATAAAAACACTTGAAAGATAATAACCAATCACTCAATTTATAAATTATATTTTCTACTGACATAATATAAATTCATTTATTATAATATACTAATAATAATAAATTTTAATTTTTATATTACATAGATTTTACTTTTTTATATTACATAGAAACTCAAATAGATCCTGAATACTACAATTCCACTTAAAAAAAATTATTGTTACAAAATCATAAGAATATAAAATAGTGTTTTTTTCTTTAGAATAAAAATATATATTAAAATTTCTAATGAGATTTATAAATTTACTTATATATTAATTTAATAATATTACAATTATTAAAAATTTATAATATAATATTCATAACAAAGGAAACATAACAAACTTTTAAAAAATATTTAAAAAATGGAATTTTCATTAGTCATTATATAGATGATATGTCATTTTGAATTTATTTATTTTAATGAAATAAGTAATTGAATCTTTTTTTATTTTTTAAATAATAGTTATATAGTTTTTAATATTATTTTTACAAAATTATGTATATATATATATATATATTAATGTAATAAAGAAGTGAATACACGTATTAGGAAACCCTGTACTTTCGCTATTATTAGTAAAATGTTTTAAGTGATGAAATGGTTCTTATTAAAAATGTTGATGATATGTTTTTAATTTCTTTTTATTATTTATTAAAATTTATTCAAAATCATATAATTATTAGTAAAATTATTGAATAAAAAATGAGATTCATACATTATATAACTTTTAATTATTTGCAATTAATAATAGAGAACATCGTTCGAGATAAAAAAAAAAAAAAAAAAGAGCTAGTTTTTGTTTACTCTTACTCTGACTAAAAACTGAATTAAGAAAGAAACTGATTGTATTAGATTCCCGTTATTAGTTTTGGGCGGTGACGTTGACGCACGTTGAATCCGTTCCACAGTTCTGTTATCGGCTATGTGTCTCACAACGCGCTTTTTCTCTCTCCTCAAGACCAAAGGTAACAGGATTCCGCAGATTCGTTTTCATAAAAAGTCCGTGCTTCCCGTTTGGCAAACACCTACAAAGCGAATGGAAGTTGACGGTGTTACATCTCCTCTTAACTCCGTTATCCTAGACCAACATCTCCATGGATCCCTTCATCCACAGGCTCCGTCGCCACCTTCTCACATGGCTTCACCGATCTCGCTCCGGTAATCACAATTCTCACTCCACACTCCTTCTTCTCAATCACTCCTCTCTCAATTTCACCCAATTTCAATTCAATTATCAAATTGAACTCCACGCTCGAAGTTCTCCATCGCTGTCTTCAATTCTTCAGGTTCAGTGCTTTTTGTTCGGAGAGTTTCGTATAAAGATGTTCGAAGAGCAACGGATGGCTTCCTCAGAGTTATTTATAGCAATTCCAATGTTTCTGCGTATGCTGCCAGGTTTGAAGAGAGTGGCAGCGTTTGTTTGGTGAGAGAAGTGAAAGGCTTCGATGAAGGAAGCGATCATTTCTACAGACACGTGCAGTTCTTGGGACGCTTGCGACATCGCCACCTTCTCTCGCTTAAGGGTTTTTCCGTCGGCCGCAATCGCAAGAGGTTCGTTGACCATGCTCTGTTTTCTCATTGTGATTTATAAAAAGAAATGTAGGTCTTAAATTGTGATCATAATTTTTTCTTGTTTCTTGATATTATGTAAAATTAGGATCAATAGCCATGGACCGCTTTTTTATAAATCTTGAAAAATGTGATATATTTTGTCTTCTTGATTTAATTTTTCAACATGTACTTGTTGAATTCTCTTGTGTAAGAAGTGGATGTGGATCATTGGTATAGTTAGTGTTCTCGGTATTGGTGTGGAATAGTATAGCAATTTTGTGATTCTTTTTTGGACATCTCTTCAGATTGCTCATATTTGACAACATAGAAAATGGAAGCTTGAAGGATCATCTAAATGGTAAATTTAGAAAGCTGAGAAAAAAATGTTTTTGAGGAGCTTCTCAATTAAAAGTTTTGATTTTGTTTCAATGATTGGGTGTTGGCAGACCCTTTGAAGACTCCCTTAAATTGGAGAACGAGGTTACAGATAGCCAATGGCGTTGTGGCTGCACTGGTAAGTTCTGCAAACTAAAGCATGTCTGAGACCATAATAGCCTAATATTTTCCGCATGAAATTGCGATCTTATTAAATTTTCATGGAAATGAATTTGAAGAACCTGAAATTCTTATGTGTTGTTGAGTTTTTAAAATTGATTGTTGATGCGGGGAAAACTCATGATAACTTACATAGTCACATGGCAAAGTGAATATTGGAAACTCGCTCACTTTGTTCTCCATACACAGGGAAGAAGTTAGCTTCTGTGTGGATTCAATTGGCGATCAGTGTCCTTTAGTATTTCTGCTAACTACTAAAAATATGACGTGAGACTTCTGACTATTGTCATGGTCAACAAGGTTAAACCAACACAGTTGAACAGGTAAAACGACGGATCGTAATAGAGTCATGTTGAATGAACTCATGATCCCATAACTTCGGGAGAAGAAATACTTTTTTATAAATATTTTTTTATTAGGAAACAACACACATTAGAGAGGAAGGTCTCCACTCGTTGCTTATCCTGACTATTACTATTGCTTTAACCATAATAAAATTAAAAAAACAACACACATTAGAGGTTAGAACTGTATTAAAAACATAGAACTCTTCTAATTGGTAACACACTGACACTGTATAGAGTATGGGGTTCTAGTATTGGAAGGACAGGTTGAAGTATTATAAGCGGGTTTTTTACCAAATTGGAGCAATTTTTTCGCTTATTACCAAATGAGATCTTTTTTAAAGTTGGAGAAGTGTGATTACTTTGAACTCTAAACGACTTCTTCACAATGGAAAACTTTTCCTTGTATAGTACTGGCAACGTGACACTCCCCAACTTTAAAAAGCTATTACATTTTGGTAATAAAGGGCAAAAATTGTCCCATGTCAAAAACTCCTTATAAGCTTTGAACGGCAACTCTGTAAAGCCCAAATAAACGGGGACAATTGCTCAATGCTAAGATCACGAAATTCTTTGTTGCATAAGTAGCAAGTTGCACAAATGGTGTTCTCACTTCTACCTGAACTTACATTGTGATGGCTATGAAAGTTATGCTTAACGAATCATACGTGCTAAAGTCAAGTAGGGTGATAGTTATACTCTCCTTTGGTGCTTTAATCTAAAGCCTTGAAGGAGTGAAAGAGTGAAGAATACGAAGTAGAGATGGACAGCAATGAGACAGGATAAAAACACTGCGATAATAAGAAGGGTGAGCAGAAAAACAAAAGTATTAGCGAAGAACATTGTGGTTCCAACAATAATTGCTTGATGAAAAACAATTTTTTTCATATTTGGCTGAAAGATTAAGAGTCTCTTTTCGGGCATGGTTATCTGATTTTTGTCCATATGTTGATTCTGTAAGCAGGAATATTTGTTTCTCTTCAGTGAACCACCTGTATGTCATGTCTCTATCACCTCAAGCAATATTATGTTAGATGAGAACTTCACAGCCAAAGTAAGGAAATAGTTCCCTTTCTTACTGTAAACTCTTGCCTTCTTTATATTATATCTCGTTTCAGATTGACATGCCAAGGGCAAATAAAACACTGGTTTAGAATCGTATTAAATTAGATTGAATTCTGCAATTACAGCTATCTGATTTTGGCCTTCTTCCATCCGGTGGAAATTCTATTATGTTGCCATATTCAGAAGGTCACTTCTTGTAAACTACTCTTACAAGTTTCATCAAAATCAAATTTGAAATTTGTTACTTCTCATTTTTGCTCACCATGGTCGTCTATTTCAGATTGCTTGAAGCAGAAAAGTTGTAGGATTATATTTCAACTTGGAGTGCTAATACTGGAACTGGTCACGGGTCAGTCTTCAGAGATGGAAGGTTCCGATTTAATTGAATGGATCCAAGAATCACGATTTTACAATTCCATTGATAAGATGATAGACCCTGATCTTGGTAACAATTATGACTGTACGGAGCTTAAAAGTCTTCTCGCTGTGGCAAAACTATGTATCAAATCATGGGACAAGCCCTCATTTACAATTCCTCAGTTATTCCGGCATCTCCAAAAGAAGATTGATATTACTCACGAATAGAACTGTTATCTGATTTGCTTGAAAACCTTGTGGATTCTTGGGAGAATATTTACCACTCCCTTGTGTGCATGCTTTCACTTTTCGTGTCGGTTTTGATAACTGCGGTGATGTTCATTTGAAATTACATCAAGAGAGAAAAAAAAATGTTAGTAGACTATTTTTATAAGAAGCTGTAGTGTGAAATTCAATGTAAGCTCTAACTTATATTATAAAATAAAAGGAAGGAAGTTTAGATAAATACATTTCCTTAAAAAAGTAAGATTTTTTTTTTTTTATAAATATACATCAAATTAAATAAATAAATAAAATAGCAAATATAAAAAAATTGAGAATAATAAAATATTGTTAACTGATTGAAAATGAAAACGTCGCCTATAAAAAGAAAATTCTATTAATTTGACAAAAAAATAGATAAGTATTTTTATAATTACTCAATACATTAATTACAAAACAAAAAATATTTAAAACACTAGGTAATTATTTTTTATTATTTTTTAATATGTTTATTACCTCCTATTTTTATTTAATTTCGAATTGAAAAAAAAAAACTCCCAAAAATATTCTTTATTTTTCTTTTTATGTTTTATTTACTTCTCAAGTAACTTTCATCAATGATGTCGCGTAAATGTAAATAATTATTATTAACTTTTTTTTAAGGGAGAATTCATAGCACTTAGCGTATTATTTTAGCATGTTTTATAATAATTTAAAGTATATTTAAGATTATTGTATTGTAATCTTATAAAAGAAAGAGAAATTGCCATAAAATTTTCTCTCAAAAATTAAGGTTATTTTTTAATATAAATTAAATTAAGTAAATTAGTGAACATACAAAAATTAAAATTAATATAACATTGATAATCAATAATTAAAAAATAGAAATGTCTCGTTTAAAAATGAAATTGCATCAATTTAGCGTAAAAGTTATGTTAGTATTTTTATTAATCACTTGATACATTAAACATAAAAACAACAATAGATCAAATTGCTCAAAAAATATATATTTAGAAATTAGTGTTGATAGTTGTCGCAATTTTAAGTATGAGAAAAAAATGAATTCAATTGTCAATACTAGTGTAAATTCAATGTATACTACTAATTTAGGAAATTAATGTATTTTAAAATATTTTACAGTACTCCATTGTATATTTGAGAAATTAATTTATAAAATTATTGTATTTTAAAGTAGCTAAAAAAAAGATGAGCTTTTTATTGGAAATTATGTTAGAAAAAAGAAAAGAAAAAACAATAGGTAATGCAAAAAACACATTATAATTTTTTTCATATTCTTGTAAATTAATATTGAAAACTATTCATAGGATTTGTTTTACCTGTGAAAATGGGGGAAAACATCCCCGTAAAAGTTGAAAAAATTTGTATGTTTACAATGTCTAAGCTAACATTTTCTTCTTATACACTCTTAGTTTTAGGTCTTTTAATTTTTTTTTAAATTAAGATTATTTTAAATACTAATTTGATTATATGTCTTGATTTTTTTTAAAAAATTACATTTTTTGGTAAAAAACTGAAATATTTATTTATTTGTCTTGCTTTTTCAATTCTAATGAATTTCTTTCATAATTTTTAGTTCAGATGCTAGAATATTTAATAGTATAATATTTGTAATTGAGTATTAAAACTAAAATTTACATTAGACTTCCTCCAATTATTGTAAATCTTTTAAACTAATTTCTTTTATTCTTTACTAGTGGGAACACAGACATGTGAGTGCTTGTGTATCCGCATTTTTCATTTTTACTATTTATATATTCATATAATTTTAATAAATATTAAATTATATGAGAAGATATGTAAATTATCTAAATGCACCATTGATAATAGTTTTATTAAGATTTTATGTTAATTTTTTTATATTTTCATTTTATTGTTTTTGAATATTAAATTTTGATTTAACTTGGTGTTTATCTTGAACTTTGTAAGGTTATCAAGATTAAAATTAAGGTTTAAAAAAAATGGACCAGCAAACTATGTCAAAACATAATGCAAATGCTTGTATGTTGGAAGTGGTAGAATCTATCACCATATCAATTGAATCCACATCTTCCATGAGAAAGAAGTTGAAAAAAATAAAATAATAAACTAAATACAAATTATCAAACTTCCAACTTATGTAATATCTAATAGATCAAAGCATCAGTAGACATAAAAACTTTGCCCGCAAAGCTGGGCTTAGGATTCATACAAAAATATAAAAAAAAATTAAGAAAACAATAGAAACAAAAATGTACAAATCCTATAACAATGAGACACGTCTCTACTTCGAACACTTTGGAAAGTGCGAGAAGGAGGAAACAATGGTGGTTGTTGTTGTACAGTGGTGATTGAAGAGGGACTAAGATAGGTGAGAGTAGGAGAAGAACATAGAGTGTGAAGGAAGAGGGTTCAAAATGTGTCAAAATTTATGAGCATTTTTTTTTCTTTGGATGCAACTGGTGAAAACTACTCCTTATAAGGAAGTAAAAGAAAGTGGTAACCGCTCAACTACTCCTTATAAGGGAGTGAATGTAACTGGTGAAAACTACTCCTTCGTAAGAAAGTGAATGTAAATGGTAACGGTGAAAACTACTGAAGAAAGTGGTAACTAATAATGAAATGGTTCACATTTCCTAATATTTATTTCTCTCTCATAAATCAAACACTCCCTCTCATTATGCAATTAATTTTCAAAATAAATTATCTCTTTCAATTCAAACGTTGCTCCATTTATTTCAAATATTTTATTTAATTTATTTCTCTCATACAATAGACACTCTCTCATTATGCAATTAATTTTCAAAATAAATTATCCCTCTCTCACATTTCCTAATATTTATTTCTCTCCCATCAAACAAACACTCACTCTCATTATGCAATTAATTTTTAAAATAAATTATCTCTTTCAATTCAAACGGTTACTCCATTTATTTCAAATATTTTATTAAATTTATTTCTCTAATACAGCAGACACTCTCTCATTATTTAATTAATTTTCAAAATAAATTATCTCTTTCAATTCAAACCCGCTTTTCCACCTCTCTTTCCATTCAAAACCGCCCCACTAGGTATACCAAATATTGTAGAAAAAATAAGAAAGGTACAATGACCATAATACAATAATAAAATTAAATATTAATAAATTAGAAAAAAATTAAGAGCATTTAAGAGGGGAATAAAAAATGACACAATGACCATAATATAATAATAAAATTAAATATTAATATAAGGATAAAATAGGAAAAAAAATTAATAGCAGTTAAGAGGGAAAATCCCATTTATATATAGGTATAGATATTGTCTCATAATTTTTTAAGTTTTACTATTTCAAGTAAAATCAAGAATAAATCTAATAATTCAAAAGTTTTTTTTTTCATTGACATGTATATTTTATAAATGATTTTAAAATACCAATAACATACTACGGAGAATTAAGTCACTATGACTTCAAATTTGTTGATAATATTTTTAGAATTTGTGATAGCGAAAACATATTTAATTTATTGTATATTTGGCTTAAAAGTTATTTTGTATTGTCATAACACACGGCATATTACATAATATTATATATTTATGAATAGATATTGATTATAATAAAACATGATGTATTTCGCTTTTTTGATTTATGAATAAAGAAATTATTTAATTGGTATTATTATACAACTTATTTATAAAGGATTTTGTAACTTAAAATTGCCATTTCTTTTCTCTTAAGAGAAATTAGATAAAATGTTTATTTACACAAAATTTCTGCTGGATTTGAAAAATATCCCCATTTATGTATGTGAAATTATAAAAAAATTCTATAAAGGATTTTATTTAATTTCTAGTTTATATTCAATTATTATGTATTCTCTTATCTGTTTCACCAAAATTGATAATACTTTTATTTTTTTATCCATATAGAATTAACAAATAATTTTTTATATTTTTTATATAAAAAATTAATAAATAGATTTGGAACATTTAAGAATATTTATATCCTTAAAATAATCAATTAGCCAATTTAATATTAATAAAATTTAAAAAGGGTTGAATGGTATTTCTTTGATGACAGCTAGAAAACATTTTAGAAAAATTCAAAATTGATAAATTAATACAATCCAAAATATATATTCTTAAGTATATCGAACAGAAGATTGTTTTTAAATTAATAAATAAAATTTTACTTAAATATACTTTTAGTCTTAAGTTATTTGTTTACAGTCTACTAGACTATATTTAAATTCGCAATTTTAGTCAAATTATTTTATTTTAATCTCAAAGTAAAATTTTAAGTTAAATTACTATTCAAGATAATATAATAAAAAGTAAAAGATAAAAAATACTACATCAGTTATAATACTAATCACTTAAACTACTATTACGAAAAAAAAAAGAAAAATGAAGAAGAATATTAAATCACAATTAAAATTGTCTTTTCAGAGTAAAGTTATATTTATAAATATTTATTAATTTCAACTTTAAAAATAAAACAAATTATTTCAAAATTAAAAAACTTAAAAACAATAAGATTAAATTTAAAGGGCATCGAGTTTGAGAGATTCAAAAATTCAATTTTAAATGTAAAGGATTTAAATAAAATTCTCTAAACTTTATTTTGATTTGAAAAATAGAAAAGAAAAACTAGTTCAAATTTCTCTGACCCTTATTGTATTAAAAAAAAAATGGGTTTCAATTAAGAATGTGTAAGAAAATGTATATGTACGTGTGTATATATATACATATAAATAACTTTCCCCCCCTATTTCCAAGGTAAAGTTAAATAAATAGATAATTTATATTATTTGTAATCTTGAAAATTTAATTAAAATATGTGTTGGTCATCAAATGCAATACGCACATGAAATTTGAAAGCAACACAACAACAACAATTCCTAGCATAGCCATATATGAAAAGAAAGAGATAGCGATGCAGGCAGAGTGAGTACAAGAAGAAAAAAGTTGTATTTAGTTGTCTTCTTCTGTAAAATAATTTGTTGAAGAATAAATGTAAAGTGTTTGGTTGTCAAAATCGATTGAGCAAACACTAATTATGTTTAGTCCCGTAAATATACGGCTAAAAAAATCATAATCAATATCATCATCACACCACAGGTCCTACTCCTGCTCTGCTCCTGTGGCTCATCCATTACTGCTGAGCGCACTGTACTCTCTGAGCACCGCCATGCATGTCGTCATCCTCCTCGTATGCCTCCTGCGGAATTTGTTGCCTCCTCCTTAACTCTTCCTCCATGTTCACACCATGAAGTGTAGTCTCCTCACACTCGTCTAGCTCCATTTCTGTCAACTTTTGTGGTGAAGTTTTCGCTGGCAAAACAGCCTCTATGGCCGTCACCTGATCAGGGCTCAGAGAATCAGGAAATTCCACGGTAAAATGAATGTAAAGCTTCCCCTTCATGAAGGGCCTCTGGTACATAGGCATTCCCTCATCGTTAATAGCCTTGTAAGAATCTGCATGCAATAAATAACATATTCCAGGTCAAAAACATCCAAGTTTCAATCACCAAGTACAACCAAGACAGACACAATTTTGCATACCAGGCTTGACAACCTCCCCAGGGTTTGATTTGATAAGGAGTTGTCGACCATCCAAGTGAGTCAGCACAAACTGGAAGCCACATAGAGCCTCAGTGAGAGACAAAGTATGCTCAACAAAAAGGTCTTCAATCTTTCTTTTGAACTTTGGATGTTCCTTCTGTTGCAGGACAAATACAATATCCCCAGTGATTGTATCAGGCTGCAAAACACAAAGCTCAAAGTCAGTCTAAGTCCCATAGTGCAGTTCAATATCAGTATAAAAAAATTTATACTCAATAGCTCTCCACATACTGCTTCATCAGCTTCACCAGGGAATGTAATCTTCTGCGCATTTTGCATTCCCTTCTCCACAACAACTTCAAGTACTTTCTTGTCCTGAACAACCTTTTCTCCCTTGCACTGAGTGCATCGGTCTCTGTCACTGATAGTCTCTCCAGTGCCCTTGCACTCATTGCAAGGATGTTGCATTTGCTGAATCATAGAAGGACCAAGATGCCTAATGGACAACTTCATACCAGAACCCTGGCAACCAGCACAAGTCATTGAAGCCCCGGACTTTGAGCCCTTCCTGCAACCATACATACAACAAATTAGAAACCGATTACCATAAGGTAGCAAAACAAAGCAAAGCAATAAACATGCCCTTCAAGATATAAAACCTAAAAGCACGACACATACCCATTGCATTTTGAGCACAACACATTTCGTGAAAGAGAGAGTTTCTTAGAAGTTCCAAGGTAAAGGTCCTCCAAAGAGACCTTTAGAGGGTGAACCACATCTTCTCCCCGTCTCTGCCTCCTTCCTCTACTGCTACCACCTGTTCACACTCCACAAGAAAAAAACTCCTCTTAACACTCTTCACACAATTATCAATTGAAGGAAATACCTTTCAAGAATAAAGAAACCACACCTCCACCAAACGGATTTCCACCAAAGAACGAACTGAAGATATCAAACGGGTCATGGCCACCACCGCCACCACTCATTCCCTCCTTAAGAGCATCTTCACCGTAAGTATCGTAAATCTCACGTTTCTCAGCGTCACTCAGAACCTCATAGGCTTGAGCAAGCTCTTTGAACTACACAAAAAAAAAACAAAAATTCATCACCACAACATCCTATTCTCAACATCACGAAATAGAAACACAACACCATCCAATCACATCAAAACCACTAAACACATTTTCTAACCCTCTTTCGTCCCTCCAAATTCCCCTAACCCTAAATTAATCAGAAAAACTCATCACCACATATCCCATCATAAATTGAATAATTCTGTAATCGATTAATCAATCAATAACAATTCAAACCGCAACATTGTTATTCGGAATTACCAAATCAAATACAAAACAATGTTCATGTATCAGAAAAATCGACGACGGTTACCTTCTCGGGATCACCACCTTTGTCGGGGTGATTTTTTATGGCGGCTTTCTTATAAGCCTTTTTCAAATCCTCCGGCGACGCATTCTTAGCGACGCCAAGAATTTCATAGTACCTGGTACTGTCGCTTTTCTTGGGCGCTCTCCCAAACATTGTGTTCTTCAACCTAGGAATCCGTAACCCTAATTTTCAACGAGTTTCTGCACTGGATCTCCAATGAATACGAGGAAGGGGAGATACGCTCTCTGAGGCAAATGTTATTCACTAACTCTTCTTCTCCCGTGTTTATATAGTATCCGTACTTGATTGGTTAGAAAGCCACGATTGGCAGAAGGGTCTAGAACTTTTATTCGCCAAGTTTTTGTGAGTAATTGTGGACCGTTGGATCTATCGGAAGCTTTGACGGATTTAGGTTATTCTTCTAATGCTTTTTTAGCGAAAAAATCATAAGTTTTTTAATTTTTATTTTGTCTTTTAATTATTATTATTATTTTTATCTATAATCTATTGTAATTGTTATTTTAGTGTATATATTTTATTTTTCTTTACATATTTTGTGTACATATTTTTTTCACTTTTATCTTTTACTATCGAAAATACATACATGTATGAGTATCTGTATTTTTTAATTTTATTATTTACATATATTTATATTTAATATTAAAATTTAAATAAATCATATCATTATTCATATACGTATATTAATCTTATAAATATATAATTTATTTACAAAATTTTATAATAATAAATATTAAGACACTAAATAAATATTGATATTCTATATGTTTGTATTCTTTATATCATTCAAAAAAGTAAAGTTTCTATAAATGAATATATTTATTATTAAATTATAATAATAATAATCAAGTAAATTCATAGAACACGTTATTCAATTATTCATATATTTACAAATGATGAATTAAAAATAAAGATTGTAATCCTTATAAATAAAAAATATCATTATCATTATATAAATTTTATATGAATATTATACACTTACACATGTATATCTGATTTTTTTATTTTTAATTTAATATTAAAATTTAAATAAATGATTATTCTGCTATATTTTAAAAATAGGAGACTATCAAAAGGTTATCATAAAACTAAAAATATGGATATAAAAATTATATATCCATATTTTTTATTTTTATCTTTATATATATATATATAAAATATATATATATATATTAAATATTTATTAAAATTAATTATAAATATATATTATAATATTCTAATTTATCATAAATTTATAAGTATTCACATTTTTTTATTATCTATGTATTCATGTATTTTATTTTTCTCATTATATATTTATTTATAACTATAAATTTATTTTGTAATATTTTAATTTATTATAAATGAACTTTTTTATATCGTAATAATATTCATTATAAATTTAATAACAATTATATTTTTTCAATTAATATATGATAAATTTATAAATATAATTATAAATTATAATATATTTCTATACATCATAAATTTATAATATTTATATTAATATTTTATACAATACACATGTCAAATCGACAATTTGTAAGTTTTAATTGGAGAAGAAAAACTACTTATTTATTATAATCTTTTAATAGGATAGTTTATTTTTAATAAATAATTACTTTAAAAAGTTAAAATATTAAAAATAAATTTTAAATTTAATTAATTTTAGGAGTATCATTTTATCAGAGCCACTGACTAATTAATTACGTATTAACCATATTATCATTAGTACCAATAAAAAAATGTAATTTTAATTTCTCACTTTTTGTTATTTTTTTCATGAAATATACCGGAGCAAGCAACTTCATCATGTATAATATTTGTATTAATATTTTATACAATGTATTTTAATTTATAATATTTAGTTAGAGAAAAAAAAAAGGCGTTATAATTTTTTAATAAAATAATTTGTTTTTAATAAATAATTACTTTAAAAAAAATTATTAAATTAATTAATGGTAACATCATCATTTTATCAAAGTTACTGGCAATACATATGTATATTAACTAATTAATTATGTATTAATTATAAAGTATCATCAATACCAATTCTTAAAAAATATAATAACGATATTTGTATTAATATTTTATATACTATAATTGTAAAATTGAAAATAAAAAAAATAAAAAATTGGAAGCGATGATGCATTAAACATTCAGATTTAAAAATATTAAATACTTTACATATTTGTGTTTGATAATATATATCTTAATTAGAAAAGTATTTAAATAAATACTTATTGTGAATTTGTTTTATAAGAACAATTAATTACATCATAAACTTATTATCCCTGGATTAATAATACAAACATATAATGAGTAAAACAATTGTTTTCGATGTATCACACCCTATGAAGCACAAATATTGATATGGACACTGATACGACACGTACATAGACATACATCAAATATCTAAAATGTAAGATACGGGAACCCAGATCTATATATTATATAATTATGAATGATATAAATTGACAATAAAGATTTATGTGCACAAGTATGTTCCATATTATTTTTTGAAGCAGAAAGATATTTTTCATGATTGGTTCACAAGGATTTGTTTCTTATTTTTATAATTATGATAACAATTTATATAATAAAGTTTGAATTTTTAGAAAATTAATGTATTTTTTCTTTTTAAAATTGTGTTAGAGCCCTACTAGAATTGTCAGAAATCTAACAAATACTTTTTGAATTGGACACTTCACGGATATGTATCCTACAAGTGTCATACGAGTGTCAGTGTCCTATACGAATATCGAACACTGACACGCCATTTAAGAGGAGTGTACGAGCCTCATAGATCACACCCCAATTTTCAATTTTCAGTACATGGTGTGCATATTTTATTTTTTATAATATTTTTTAAAAAACATGTAAATAGGATATGAAAGATAGTTAATACTTTTATCATCTATTTATTAAAAGATATCTTTTTGAAATATATTAAACAAATATTTAATTCGAATTGAACTATTAAAATGTTTTTTACTTATGATTAATTTTTTTTTAAATCAATACAAAAAATATAATAAAATTTTAAAAGGATAAAATCAAGAAGTAACACGCACATATAAGGATCTTAAAATGCAAACATACATCAAAACTCGGTCTCCATATAAAATCAAAGAAAATCAAGTCAAAAACTGAAAACAGTTAAACTAAACAAATACATATAAACAACTTAAAATGCAAACATTTAGTTATGAAACATATTTAAATCACCAAAAAAAAATGTGCATACATTATCAACTTGAAATGCAAAACATATTCTGAAACTTATTCTCCATGTAAAATTAGAGAAAATCAAGTCAATCTAAAAAAATTAAAATATAATCAATTCATATGAGTAGTTTAACATGAAAACAAATTCAAAAACATATTCCTTTTATAAAATCAAGACAAAATCAACTTATATTAACAACATAAGCACCAAAAGTTGTTATAATCACAAAATGTAATAGTTTAGTTCATACTTCACTTATAATCATGAAACAAAAGTAAAGTACGTACATAAAAATTGTTTATCATGCAGGGAACACGAAGTAAAGCAAACTGTCACCATATAAACATTCCTAACAACAAAATGACGCACTTATGAGAATAATCATATGCAAATTGTAAGAGGCACAACATGGAAACATTTATTCTTCAAGAGTAAATCCTAAAGTCTCACATTTTCTCAACATATATTACATTCCCTAGAAAATGTTGTGAGTATCAGAACATGAAAACATTTTCTTTACCTAGTATAAATAGAAACATAATAAACTTATATCATAATAAATAAATCTAGAAGAACATTTAAGAATCACAACATCCAAGTATTTTTTTTTCTTGAACAACGGAACACACTAACCAAACAAAAAAAACCATAAAGTCACACTTTTTCTTGAACTTATATGACAATATTCCTAAGAACAAAAGCATAAATAAAAAACCATGTAAGTATCAAAACATGAAAAATATTATACTTCGTATAAAATAAAAAAATAGAAGGAATTTATGTAAAAAATAAACAAACCCATAAAATCATATGAGAAACACAACTTCAAGAACACAATTTCTTCAACAACCAAATATGTTAAAAAAAAACCCAAAATATCACCTTTTCTTCAACTTAAATTAGAATAATTCTAAGAACAAAAGCACACGTAGAACAAAAAAAAGTAGAAAGTGAACACATGAATTTGTAAAACAATTTTTTCAACCACTTGAGATACATAAAACACATTAACCTCAAATAGAATGAACCAAACAAAAATACTTACAACAATGGAGTAAGCTCTTGTGTATGGTTGCATACACAACATTCACACCAAAGAAAAAGGAGAAGAAGAATGAAAAAGACCTTACAAAACTATGAAGAAGAAAATAGATAATAAAATAAATAAAAAATTCACAAGTGTCAAAAGAGGAAGAATGAATCATTTGGAGTTTTTTTTTCCATAAAAGTAGTAAGAAAAGGAATACTGAAAGAAAAAACCAATAAAAAGACAAGTTTCAAAATAAATAAATAAATAAATAAAAAAATAATAATAATAATAATGATGAACATTTTGGAAAAGTCAACCTTCAAAATAATAAAAAAAATCCATAAAAAAACATGTATCAGCAAAATAATAATGAGTATTTTAAAAATTTCCCTATATCATTCTTTTCTTAGAGTCATAGTTGATTTGATTATACATTACCCAAACAAATGATTAATATGATGTACATAAGTTGGGGGAATAACGCACTAAACTCTCCTTAAATCACTCCGTAGACAGCTACACGTCGTCGTTTTGCGTGCTGCTACCGTCCCGGTGCACGTTAGACCACACCTGTCCTAAATCCTCATCTTACACTCGTGCTCCCTCCAGTCTTTTTTAAACCAATATTTGTTATTCAACATCATTAAAATATTAGCATAAAGTATCCAACGTTTTCCTTATTTATTATCATAATTATAATTTATATCATAGTTATAATTTATTCTAATAATTATTACATCCTACTTCATTCACGGTTCATTTCCTTTTCGCACACAATTATTTTTTTTCTAGTTTTGTTTTACATCGTTATCTACTTTCTTTGCTTTTATTATTATTTTTAGTATTATTTTCTATTGAAAATCAGTGCGGAGTGATAGAGAACGAGCTTCACATGGAAATCTTCTGAGTAGGCACCGAGTTTGCGTGAACGAGAACTCGGCATTAAACTCAGTGACGGTTCGCCACATTCTCGTGGCTGATGGTGAATTTTATCTCTGTGATCATCCCTCTTGCTTGACTTTAAGGTGAATTGTGTCTCAACTCTTCTTTTTCTGGATCTGAGTTTTTCTTGCTCGGAATTCTAGGTTTTAATGCCATTAAATTGAATTGTTGCGAAGTTACCAAATCTATTGCGCATTTATTTATGTTGCACGAAATTCTTTTTTCAAGCAACCAAGTCAACTTTAATTCAGGGCAATTGTCAACATCCTTGGGTATCATTACTCATCTTATTTTCTTTGTTTGACACAGAATCTCGATCTTTGTAGCATATGTCGTTTTTCAATTTTCGTGGTCGTTTTTACTTCAGGTTTAGTGCACTAGTTCAAGCTTCGAAAGTACTTTCATCTTTCCCATGAGTTGAAAACACATTTTCGGCAAGTTCTTAAGCAATTCTATTTACTTATGTGTGTGTGCGTGTGTGTGTTTAAACCATTTAGCATTATAACTGACTTCGCAACTCCGATTAACCCGGTATTCAAGTACACTTTTTTTTGTGAAATTTAGCGCGCCCACACAAATTTATACGAGGTCAATGTCTTGATCAAGTAGTATTAGTCACGAAGCCAAAATAGAAATAAAAGAGTAAACACTAGTAATTTCAGGTGCATTTTCATCACTTAATATGCAGTAACTGTGTTATGGCAGATTTCCAGATCCTCTTTTTCACGCTTTACTTCCCCACTGTTCATGGTTGCTTAAAAGTGAAAACTCTGTTTCTATAGTTGTAACCAATTCAGTAAAGTACTAGTATTTTGGAAATAAAATTAGAAATTAGACCAATCATAACAACCAATGTAGACTATAAAAATCATAATAAGGCATATTACTGTGACATATTTGAATTAGTTGTCATTTTAAAATAAATTTTATATGTTAAGCTTGCTCACTTTGATGCTTTGTGCTTGTCTTGCCATTTTTGTTTCCATAGCTCGTAGGCTAGTTAAGATTGTGTATAATCAACTACTTTTGCATTGACTTTGCCATATATTTCTGTGCCAGGTTTTGTGCTAGATTGAGATAAACCTGCACTGGCTATGGGTGTATCAGGGAAGTGGATTAAAGCATTGATTGGTCTAAAGAAATCAGAAAAGCCAGAGTCTTCCGTGAAGGATGGAAATGTAAATTTCTCTCTCTCATAACATTTCATACTCGTATTCCTGAGTTTTAGTATTTCTTTTCATGTTCTGGTGGCAAAAATTACCATCAGATACGGTGCTTCTTAACTAAGGTTCCGTATTACCATGTAGTTATTTGTATCCACAGTACCCCAAAAGAAAAGCAAGATTTTTGTTGCTTGGGTTCCATCTTAAGTGGGAAAAAGTGTTTTTTTTTTGTGTTTGCGAGTTTTATTCTCAGAGGACATTTAGTATAGTTGTTTTGAGTCTTCATCAGAGCATGGCTCACCTTGTTTAACTAGTTTTGTTATTGATAGTTTCAATGTTAGTATGCACTCAAGGAATTTTCCTCTTGAAAACTATATAAACTGTTAGTAAAATTTAAACCAGGTCCACCAGAGATGAGGTAGAATACTACATCCCCCAAATCTGATGGCAAGCCAATATTATTGCTGTCACATGAGAGAGTTATTGTAAATTCGTGCATTGCCTGTGTCAGTAACTTGGGCGCAGTTTAAATACCTGTAGTGTAATTTCAGTTTATACCAATTGGTTTTTAGATGGGATACGCCATCTCCCAAACCTGATAGCAAGCCAATGTTAAGCCTTAGCATGTGAGAGATTTGTTGGAAAGTCTCACATGACTTACCTCAATTACTGGGGTGTGATTTAAATACCTATTGGGCAACATAATGTCAATAAGGTTTAAGATTAAATCTGAAAGAGCCACCAAGGAGGTGGCACATTTACCATATGAGAGAGACCAGGTCACTCAGGATTTGTCCTTATCCAAATAAGTACTTCTGGTTCCGTTCCTGTATAAAATATTACATATTATATATTGTTAAATAACTGTGTACTTTTCAACTGTTAGAAGGTTGGCAAGTTTCATCATCAACAAAGGCAAGCTGTTGAATTTGATAATGGTAAACTTCTAAACGAATTGGATTGTGAAGCTACTCCACCTATTGGAGATGATAATGTCCATGCAAACCTTGATGCCCATTATTCGTCCTCTTCTCCACAACAAGCACCTGATGCTGCACATGATCAACAGATGAGGGAGGAATGGGCTGCAATACACATTCAAACAGCGTTTCGAGGGTTTCTGGTAAATTTCATATTAAATGCGTCTTAATTTACATGAGCTGAACTGAAATCTTTTATTACAATAAATCGTACAAACTGAAATTGTTATTATATTTTTCAATGTGACCTTACGGCAGTGTTTATATGATGCTGTTTAGTTCTGCCCACCCCCCAATTCAGGAAACTATCTTTTTCTCTAAAATTATTTTTGCGTTGAAGAATCAGATATTGTCATAATTGACAAAAGTGACTTATCTACCTCTAGGTGCATTGTTTCTGGAATTTAATTTCTTTAAGATGCACTTTGGATTTTTTTTTATTGTCTTTTTCTTCTTTTTACTCTTTTATTTGTTTGAAAGTTGTTAACAATCAAAATTCAGCAGTTTTATTGCCAACATGATATCGACTTTGACTTACCTGGAAAATTGTGTTTTATGTATCAGGCCAGAAGAGCATTACGGGCTTTGAAAGGTGTGGTAAGGCTCCAGGCCCTTGTAAGGGGCCATGCAGTGAGAAAACAAGCAGCAATAACACTCCGTTGTATGCAAGCTTTGGTGAGGGTTCAAGCTCGTGTTCGGGCAAGACGTGTTTGCATGGCATTAGAAACTCAAGCATCACAACAGAAACTTCAGCAAAACCTTGCAAATGAAGCTCGAGTTCGAGAAATAGAAGTAAGGACTAAGTAGTACTGTTCTGAAAGTGACATTACCTTTTATTTGTTGTGTAGTTCTTCACCTCTTTCACTATTATTTCCTTGTTATCCATTTTCTCGGGTGATGAAATTGAGCATGAATTTGAGATGTCTGTTTGATAGTAAGTTTAAGAAAGAGGATATACCTTTTTCCTCCTTGCTACTTGTCACTTGGGTCTAGTTGCAATAAATTTCTGTTTAATGTAGTATTTTGGATCCATCAGTTCGATGCTATTTTCTGAACAACCTGTCATTCTATATTTAGTTTCACTTTACTGCGACTACATGCTTTCTTGTTTCTTATTTACCAATTTATTTTCAATAATTATCATATGGCTCATGATTTACTTAAGCAGGATACTAAATTAAGACTGCTACAAACTATGTGCCTATAACAGTTGAATGTAATGAGCTGGTTTAATTTCTTTGAGGCATTCTGATGGGGGTGTATCAGGATAAGAGACATAGAATTTGGAAAGGGGTGAAAAATTAATAATCCACAGAAGATGTGAAGTGGAGACTGGAGGGTGTATTTTGGAAACAGTAAACAAGAGGGGAAGATTTTGGGGGCTTGGGTAACAAGAGACACGTTTGAGAGTCAGTAACTGAAGCTAAAGGAAAAAACAAGAAATAACTGGAGCTGAGAGAACTGCTCTTCAAAAAAGGAAGTAAAATGAACAGTTAAAGAATAATGCCGTCCCAACTCCCATTCTAGTTATAAAGTTGCCGTGTCTCTTAGGGCTTTTTACAGTTTCTTAGCAGAAATTTTGTCAGATAATGAATTGAAAACGTAGAATGCTAGGAACTAGGAAGTAAGGAAAAAAAGAGGGAAAAACTTTCACATAAAAGCCCAAAAGAAATATCTATGATAATGCCATTTTGATTTTGATCTAGATGCCTATGCTTCAAATTTCTATTAGAAAGTTTTCATAAAGGAAGTAATTCCATAAATGTTCTAGTTCTTGGTATGTTATTGAAAGAAATCTACCTTCTAAGTGGGACAGGCCTTTTAAGACATATCATCGGATGTCCAAACATCATGAGGCCTAGTATTATCTGTTAGTGGAGAGTTAGTTAGAAGAGAGAGAAGGAGTGCTCTGTGGTTCTCTTATATTGGGATTGGGGAATCGTTTGTTGGGTTATGTCTTATTTGGGAATAGATATTGGAGGGTATTGATCTCATTCCATTTCCCATTCTTCTTCTTTCAATATTATTTCCTTGTTTTTCTGCAGCTCCTCTGATACATATTATATCATATATAATGTGATTATATTGCAGTTTCTTATCAAATTTATCTGTTTGAGGGACATTGTGATTTAATAATGATGATTAATAATCAAATTTTTAAAATTTACATATAGGAAGGATGGTGTGATAGTGTAGGATCTGTTGAAGATATTCAGGCTAAGATATTGAAGAGACAGGAGGCCGCAGCAAAACGTGAGAGAGCCATGGCATATGCTCTATCTCATCAGGTGAGTTTACAATAGCATGTTGTTTGATTGTGTCTGTTGTAGTGAGTATTATGCATTAGTTTATTTTTTCTGCAATGTGCATAATAAGAATTATACAAAATTTGTAATTTCATTAATTCACAGGAGGGTGTGGTTTCTAGCTATTCTCCATCAGGAGACATAAGAAGTTAGTTTCTACATCCTATTATAGTGTTGTAAACTCAATCGGATGTTTTGAATGGTCCATCTCAAACACAAGTTTTTATATAGAATTATAGAAAAGAGTACTACTAACAACTTTGGAATTGTTTTTTCCCAAAAAGAAAAATACTAGACCAATTCAAACATTATTCAATCAAGCCACTTAGTTTTTGTAACTAGTAATGATTTACATTGATAGTGTAACATAGTACTATCATATGCTACTGAACTTCTAGAAGTAAAGTGAACTCAGAATTTATCCAACAATTTCCTTAATCACATGGTCCATGGCTTTTGCGTTGGTTATAGTATCCATTTTCCTTTGATACATCGTTTTGGTCGACAGGCTTGGTGTAAGATTTTTCAAATTTTCCCCTTGGCAGTGGCAGGCAGGATCAAGACAACAGCCAGTTTCCTCTGGATTTGAACCAGACAAAAGTAGCTGGGGTTGGAATTGGTTGGAAAGATGGATGGCTGTGCGGCCTTGGGAGAACCGCTTTGTTGACATTAATGTGAAGGATGGGGTAACGGTGCATGAAAATGAAGCTAAGGATGGTAAAAGTGGAACTACACCTCAGTTGAGCTCTGCTAACAAGAAACCATTCTCCTCAAACACTCATCCAAACCCAGCAAATCATGGATCTGGTCCCACTATTTCTGATGAGTGTGATTCTTCACCTAGCAAGTCTGCTGGTTTGCTAGAATCATCAAAAACGCAATCTGTTAAGCTAACTTCTAAGGGAAATGTTGAAAATAATGCTGAAGAAGTTAACTCAAAACCTAGAATTGGGTCAAGATCTCACAGTAATCCAAAGGAGAGAACATCACAGGCAGATAAGCAGGCGAAAAAACGGTTATCTCTGCCTAACAATGGTGAGTCTTCTATTTATGATCATTTTATTGCTTTTTGTACACTGGGGGTCTGACACCCGCTTCACTAGGTTGGAGCAATTGTTAGGTGAACTATAATATAAATAGACTAACCCAATCGATGCATTCCACTTCCGACTAGTTTGAGTTTGAGATTGACAACTAAAGTTCAAGTGTACCTAGGTGCATTCACTCATTTACAGAGATTGGCCAGCATTGTAGAGGACCCTAAACCTTAAAATTAAATTAATAACATATACCCCGTCGCAATAGCAATGTTACTTTTTACGAGTTTTTTTCATGAAGGGTTTTACGGAAGTAAAGATGACCAATCACTTGGAAGAGTTATGTTAAGCCATAAAAGAAGGTTTCTAAATAACTACATCCCAAGTTGATTCTTATGGCAATGTTGTACAGAAGTTTTCCCAAACTTCAGCATTTCTTAATTTGCAAAAAAATGTTGGCCAGCATTATAGAAAGCAGAAATCTCTTCCGCTGTATTCACCATGGTTTAAATTATCCATTCTAAAATGTTACTCTCTGGAATAACATCTCTGATGTTTCTTAGTAAACCTCCTTTGAAATTAATTTGCAATTTTGATTAGAAGTTTTATGTAATAATCTTTATTTCTAAGATTAGTGTGTTGTCGAAAGCTCAGTAAGGAATCTGAAAATCCAGTTGTCTGGATTATATGTTAGGATAGAACCAGCCTTTGCTAAATATTATTTTTTATCTATGCTAAGCAGGGGGTAGTGCAGGATCTCAAATAGTCAAACACCCTATTAGTACTACTAACGTGAAAGGGACGCTAAGCACACAAAAGTCTAGTAGGGATAAGCCGAAGCTCAATGGAAGAAGGGACATGAATACAAAATCAGATCCATAGCTCAATGGAAGAAAGGATATGAACATAAGCAGACGTAAATGTAGTTTCGAGAATCTCGAACAAGGGAAATCACTCTTTTTCTCCATTGTTATATACCGTGCATATAATGGGAAGCGGTGAGGGCTTTGTTCTAATTTCATCCTTGAAGACAGTGATGTGGTTTTGCAGTTTTGAGATTGGCTTGGGTGGTGATAGGAATAAGATTTGCCTGGTTGATAAAAGTTTGTTTTTATTTATGAAGTATTTGTTGTGGTCAGAATGTATGTGAGAACATGATTTATTTATATCAAAATGTACACCTTTCAGTGTGCGATAGCCCTTTGAGGCATTGTATTATTGTTGCCAGTTGTTATTTGATGAGCGTATTTTACCTAGATTTTATTTCATCTTAATTGGTTATGGCTTGTTCTATGTACACTTCTCATTCTGATTAATGTGTCATGTTACCAAATGTTGAAAGCCTGAAATTGGGGTTAAAATTGTTTAAATTCCCTGCAATCATGATGAAAAGTAGATCCAGTAAAGCAGGTACATGACGTTTCCGTTTATTTATGTGAATAGTATAAATCAATTCAGAAATTTGTAATATTATCTTAATGATTATATCTATCAAGTTTCACATTATTTATAATTTTACAAAAATATTCTTTATCAGTAAAAAATTATATTATTTGCTAAAATTAAATAATTTTGATAAATTTTAAATTATTTAAAAATTATATAACAATTGTAGATATTATTCAATAAGTAAAAATATAAAATTAAGTAATTAAAATAGTAAAATTTATATTTTATAAAACATTTATTGAAAATATAATTTGGCATCTGATATAATCTAATTAATATATATATATATATATATAATACACAAACATATATGATAAGATTTCTTATTTATATCTTTTATATATTAAGGGGATTTCCTGTAAGTTTCAAATCTCATTCACGCTTCTTTTCCAAATATTTCCAAACTCATTTAGATTATAATTAAGCCAAGCGTTGTTGGGAGAGATATTGGCATAACATTTACTGGAACAATATCTTGTTTTATTTTGTGAGTTTGAGACGAATTTTTAATTTTAGAAATTCGAGATAATATCTCTATAAAATATTTGCTTTCAATGCTTATGAGGTATTGCAAATTTTATTATACAATTCTTTAACTCACATTTCATTTTCCATTTTAATTTAAGGACACAATTTGGATTTTTTTGCGTGATTCAGTTCATTCTTATGAGTAGACGATTACGTATGTTATGGTAAATATTAGACTGTGTATCCTAAAAATAATGAATTAATAGAAATAACGGACAAGATCTAACTAAACTTAATTAAATAAATTTTAATTAAAACAATTAATTTATTCACGATTACAGTCTAAAAATATATAATTAAGACTTTAAATGTGAATGATACTCATAAATTATTTAAATATTTTATGTTAATTAAATATTTTAAAATAATTTTATACTAAAAAAGTTTACGTATAATTATTGTAATAGTAATAAATATTTTTTAATAAATAATTGAATATATTTTTAATATAATAAATATTTTATTATTATTTACGCGTGTGTCTATATATAATTGACTATTATGAATTTTTTTATGTTTTTTTTGTCTAAATAGTGAATCATGCTAAATAAATCCTTAAATTAATAAATTGATGGATAAAAAATCAATACATTATTATCTATTGGTGTATAAAGAATCAATATATTATTATCTAACTAATGTATTGGTGGATAAAGAATGAATATGTTATTCTCCAATTATAAAAGGCAAAGTATTATTTTTTATTAGTAGTTGATGATATATAATTTTGATAGTGTATAATAAACCTTTTATTTTTTAACACGATAGTTGAATTTTCGGGTAACACAGTTGATCTCTTACTATGGTTTTATCTAAGAATAGAATGTTAAGGTGGTGAGTTAGCGGATATTGTTAAGGCTAACTCCTCTTTGAAGTTAGTTTGGTATTGTTAACAAGAAAAGCAAACTAGTTACTTGGCAGAGTTGGAAAAAAAAAACTGCAAATTTTGTTTTGCAGATATGATGCATTCCTCATTGCGAATTTTGAATTGTGAAAAGTTAGATGTGGTAGGGTACAGCTAGCAGTTACAGTATATCGTGAAAGAAGATAACAGAACAAGAAAAATCTCAACCCCAACCCCCTCAAACAAACAAACAAACCCTCTCGCCAAGCCCAAACCCTTATTCTTCTTCTTCTTCATCTTCTTCGTCTTCGTCTTCTTCAGGAGAAAACATTCTAACCCTAGAAAAGCAGTGTGTGTTTTTGTCCCGGAAACACACACAGACAGAGAGAGAGTTGATGAGTTGTGGAGGGAAAGAGGAATCGATCGTTCGCAATCACAATTCCAGACCAGAGGAATTGGGCAGGAGGAGTGTTGCAGTGGAGCATTATACCTCAATTGAGGATAGCCCCAAATTCAATGTTCTCAACCCCATTTGTCCTAACCTTCTCCCTCCTCCTCTCCCTCCCAATCCTCTTCTTCCTCGCTCCAAGGATCCTTCCTCCCAAACCCCACTCCCTACCAATCTCCCCTTCCGATGAACTCGATGACATCAACCTATTCAACCGTGCCATTACCCTGGCCAATTCACACGCCACAACGAACCCCTCCAAATTCTTCCACCTCTCCTCGAAAAACCCCTCTCTCAAAATAGCGTTCCTTTTCCTCACCAACACCGATCTCCACTTCTCACCCCTCTGGGACCTCTTCTTCCACGACACCCCCTCCTACCTCTTCAACATCTACATCCACGCCGACCCCTCCGTCAACATCACGCGCTCCCTCCTCTCCCCCCTCTTCGCCAACAAATTCATCCCCTCCAAACGCACCTTCCGCGCCTCCCCCACCCTCATCTCCGCCACGCGCCGCCTCCTCGCCACTGCCCTTCTCGACGACCCCTCCAACGCCTACTTCGCCCTCCTCTCCCAGCACTGCGTCCCCCTCCACTCCTTCCCCTACACCTACCGCTCCCTCCTCCTCTCCCCCACCTTCGACTCCTCCGATCCCGAATCCTCCCGCATCGGCATCCGCCTCAAGTACAAATCTTTCATCGAAATCATCTCCCACGCTCCCAAGCTCTGGAAACGCTACACTTCCCGCGGCCGCTACGCCATGATGCCCGAAATCCCCTTCGAACAGTTCCGCGTTGGTTCCCAGTTCTTCGCCCTCACGCGCCGCCACGCCCTCCTCGTCGTCAAGGATCGAACGCTCTGGAGGAAATTCAAGATCCCCTGTTACCGCGACGAGGAATGCTACCCCGAGGAGCATTACTTTCCCACGCTTTTGTCCATGGCAGATCCTGATGGCTGCACCAAATACACGCTCACAAGAGTTAATTGGACCGGCACCGTCAACGGCCATCCCTACACTTACCGGCCACCGGAAGTTTCGTCGGAACTCATTATCCGGCTCCGCCAGTCCAATAATTCCGAGTCTTACCTATTCGCGAGGAAATTCACCCCGGATTGCTTGGAACCCTTGATGCGCATTGCTAAATCTGTCATCTTCAGGGATTGAAATTTCAACCACGGTACTTTTTCTTTTCTTTTCTTGTGTTAATTTATTTTATTTTAGTTTTTGTGATTTATCTGAGTTACCGGCACTTAGCAATAGATACAGTGAGTTGGGGTTTGTTTGTGGTAGAATAGTCAAAAGGATTGGATCTTTGTTGTTGGAGGGTGGGTGTTTCCATCTTCAGCTTTATGTATTGGAATCTGAGTTTGATGCTTGTGTTATGTGCTTTCTTACGTTTGCAGCATCAAAATGTTGCATGATGATATTTCTAGGGGTTTAAAGTTGAGAGTTAACTTTTGTGAATTTTCAATGCACAAAATGAAGGAGGAATAATTTGTTGCTATGATAGTAAAAGTAATTTTGATATCTCTCAACGGAAATCTGAACATGCTCTTAGTCCTTAGGTGGAATAAAATGGAGGGCACTGCTGCAAAATTTAGAGCGACCTCCTCAAGTTGCTTTTTTAAGCAACATATGTGTGTATGGGTGCATTGGTGCTTCTAGGGAATGGGATTCTCTCGCTGTTTATGGAGGGTATGTTGCTTTTGGCATTTGCAGTGTTCATGCCCTTTCTGCTTTGTGATGCGAGAAAGGTTTATGACGTCTACTTATCCTCTTAATTTCAAAATCATGGTGGTGCTAGACTAGTTAGTTACGGCGTTTAGTAAGGACAGGGACTCCTGGTCTTTTATGTTGATGTGAGTTTGGATCTGGTTATGAATGTAAAGACTTAAATGATAGGTAATATACAAGTATTGATTATACCTAACTCACATTCACACGGGTTAATGATATATGAATACGGGGGTGAGTCTAATCTAAAGTGTTATGTAGTCATTTCCTAAATTCTAATCGGCCTGTTGGGTTTTTTTTCTTATTAATTTGGTTTCTCATACACAAAATATGGAGGCTTGTCTATGCTATTATGGGTAGATTTTCTTATTAATTTCTTTGTCTGTTTCTTCTGTTGAGTAACTTTGTTCAACCAAATTTTATTCTAGCAGGTGGAAAAGGTCAGTGAAAAGATCATGTTGCTTTGACTATAGCTTGATGGTGGTGTGTAGTTTGAAGAGGCACGTACAGCCCACATCCTATATACCTTGTACTTTCAAATTAAGAGTCTTGGAACTGCACAAATGAGGGAATCAAATGAAAATAGAAAGAGCAAAGAAACAGGTAAACACATGCTTGAGTTGAAAAAGAAAGGCGGGTGCCCTAGTAAAGTGTATTTAGTATGGTGCAAGTGCTCAAGTAATTTCGAATTTGTCATAGAAAATCATGTAGGTAGTTTTTCCTTTTGTGGGATGGTTTTGTACATAAGAGTTGTGTAAAACATTGTTTAAAAGCTCTACAGTGTTACTACTTTAAAAAAAAAGAAAAAAGGAGCTGTTGTCTAAACGTGTGGCAACAGTGACTGCAATTATAACAGGAAAAAAAGAATTCTGTCCACATTTGGCCAATTGCTTGCTTCCCCATTCTCTATTTTGATACCTTTGGAACCTTGTAATTTCCACCGCCTGTTTCTTCTTTCCGTTTGACCTCTTTTTTTGTGTGCCTATTGTGTCTTTGTGTTGGTCTATGATCTCTTTCTTCTGTGGAAAGTGTCACAGAGTTGCTTTACTTTCATTCCGCTAGATAACATACATAAAAGAAAAGAAATAAATATTCTTGTAGAATTTGTGTGAAGTAGTCACGGGATCAGTTTCTTGCTATGTCTTAATATTTATCTATGCTTTACCAAGATTTGACTTTGTTCATTTAAACATATTTTGCTTGAGAGGAGTCGGTGGCAGTCCAATAATTGTTATTAGTTATGAACTGTTCAAATTCATATATTATTATTATATGATTGATGATCATGTGGTCATAGATATGCATAGTTGGCTTCTATAATCGCGACAAAATTGGAACTTGTCGGTGCTGGTTAATTCTTTTCTCTCTCTCAATAAAAAATGGACCCAGAGGACAGAAAAGTCTCAGACTTTTTGTGTGTGCGGGACCACAGCCCACATAAACACTTTTGGCTTCCATTTTTTTCTGAGTTATCTAGACACGTGTGTACACGAACACTAGATAAACTTCTAGTTTGTATGTCTGTAAATTCACTGGGATTTCCTTTTTAATTTTAACCTCATTCTGCAACCTGACAAAAATATGGTAAGGTATTTTGTTATTTTTGGATGTTGGTGTTAGTTCATCCGAACTATATTAAAATGTTTTAATCTACTCAATACAGCATTTAATATGATTGAACCCCCACCCCCTCTGTACAGCGACATTTTAGCTGCAACTTTCATATAAAAAAGAAGAAATGGTTTTTAATATTATAATAATGGAATACTTTAATCAGCTGATGCTCTTGATAAGTTATTTGTTGATAGGAATGGGGATAATAATAGCATAAAAGAGGGAGTTAGTAAGTTGTTAGCTTACCACCAAATTTTGGTTGAAAAAATAAGCATTATTCAATGTAGTTTACATCTAAATAAAAAAGTTGGTAGGTGCAGTGCTAGCTCGAGGAAAGGTACCCAAATTAGTTGGCTTGGCTGCTTAGGAATTTTTTTAACATTAGATTGCAGTGATAATTGAAAGAGAGGGGTGAAGAATAATCTCTCACCTTTTTGTCGTGTTTAGCTACTTCCTTGAGCTCAAAGAAATGTATGGCTCTGTCAGATGCACATGTGATCTTCACATTCCTGTAAACAGAAGCAAAACATCCACATTTATGCATTTAATCATTAGTCCTGTTCACAGTTGACAATTCTGCTTTTCGTAGTTCTGACAAATCATAATTATTCTTAAAAACATTAATAGAAAATATTCACATTATTCACATTAGTGGAATGAAAATTTACTTAAAAGCATGTGTTAAATAAATAAATTACTACTGCTCAATAAATAGTTTTAAATAACAGATAGGCATTTTGAAAAAGTAAGGATATTTTTCATTCATAACACTTGTCTAATAAAAATGAGTTAAGTGTTTATTATCTGAACTTTTAGAGTACAAATAAAGAAAATAAAATGAAAAGTACATATTTTTTAGAAAAATGTCTTGAGGAAATCTAACCCCAATACTTTTGGCTATTATATATGCTTTCTAAATTCTAACTCGAAAAACATGTGTACCATAGTTTCTGTACGATGGAATCTAATTATTTTTTAGTTGTCTAAGATACCCTTCAAAGGTCCTTAAAATTTGAAAGCAAATTACATCATGATTGATGGCTTGTGGTAAGTATTTTCCTTTGTTTTCATCGCAATGTGAAGTAGTATATCATATGAAGGACTCTTTGTTCCTACACCTCCTCCATACCTTATTGTGTCACCCCATACTAAATATGAAAATACCATTTTATCCTCTTTTTTTCATCCCCTTGGATTTGAAATAATAAGCCTATGGATTAAGTAATCCGGATAAATTCTGGATTACATAATCCGGAAGTCAATTTCATATTTAGAAAACACTTCCAAATTATGTAATCCGGAAGCTAATAACACATCTGGAAAAAATACTTTCGGATTACATAATCCGGAAGCTAATCTTATGTATAGAAAAAACTTCTAAATTATGTAATCTGGAAGCTAATCACAAAAGACTTCTGAATTATATAATCCGAAAGCTAATTCTAAATCTAGAAAAAGACTTCCGGATTATGTAATCCGGAATATTGAAAATGGTATTTTTGAAATAAGAAAAATTTATGGGGTGGCACAAGAAGGTATGGAGGTGCAAGAAGAAGCAGCCCATATGAAGAAAGCCAGCCCAAACAACAAAGTAGTGTTAGCATTTCTTAGTGGGCCGCTTCTTCCAGCACCTCCGTACGTTATTGTGTCATCCTCATAATTTTTTGTATTTCAAAAATGTCTTTTGTACAAAAGTTAAACTGTAACTTATATTTCAGGTTATATAATCTGAGAATCTTTTTCCATATTCTTGATTAGCTTCTTGATTATGTAATTTAAAACTTTTTTCCAGATTTGTGATTAGTTTTTGGGTTAAATAATTTGAAAAAAAAATTTGGATATGAGATTAGCTTCTGGATTATATAATTTATAATATTTTTTTTTTCAAATTGTTTCTAGATTCTATAAATTTGGAGAACACTTGGGAATCCAAAAATATCTTAATATTTTTGAAAAAAAATAAAAATGAAAGATACTCAATTCAATAAGAAACCAACGAAAAAAAAAAGAGTGGGGGTCTTTGGAGTGGCGGAATAAGACAAAATGGAAGAAAAAAAAGATGGAAAAGGTCTATGGAATTTTAAAAATTAATTTATCTTTTTACTAAAGAACAAAATGGTATTTTCATTTAGTAGGGGTCGTAAGAATTGAAGACTTGTTGAATAAATGGTTATCATGTCATGTAGGTACTGACACATAACTTAGTTTTATAATCAAAATAAAGATATACAAGAAAATAAAATGAAAAAAAATACAGTAATAAATTAGCAATCGATTTTCAGTAATCAATCTTTGGATACTCCAGCTCATGACAAACCAAGTTGATACAAACGTATTATTACCAGCTCTGTACCCGTGATATTATATAAACAAATATGATAATAAAAAATTATAATATTACATTTATTACAATATTAATAAATTAAATAGATTACGTAATTCAACATTATTCTTGAAAGTACATCTACAATAAATAAAAAATTAAATTAAAAATTAGATGCAATAATAAATAAAAATTAGATGAAACAATAATAATTTATGTAAGATTTAAATTATTGTAGAAACAAATCTCTTCTATTTTCCACTACATATCTCTTCTATTTTAAATTCTAAAATGGAAACAAAATTAGCTGAATAAATTTATAATTTTAAGTGAGTTGTATTTGCAGCAACATTCATACTTTTATAAGCAGAACAATTTATGCAGTCTAACATTACTCCTCTTACTTTTAAATAACCAACCTTTAGAAAAAATGTTGAGACAAATGAATGAGAAAATAATAGAATCTCATCACAAATTAAGATGATTAGCGAACTTTTATTTGACAGCAAAAACGACATCTTAATTTGATGAAATTTTATTCAAATATTTCTAAAAATATCTTTTATTCAGCTCTTTTCAATTCAGAATGGATGATCTAGACAAAATTTGGAAGATATTTTTGAATTTGAAAATATCTTTAGAATTCTATAATCAAAATATTTTTTTTAAAAAATAATAATAATTTAGAAGATATTTCCAAATTCATAAATATCTTTCCAAATGTAAATTAAAAAAATACATTATAGATTAAAAAATCCAAAAAATATTTCTGTATCTGAAAATACATTCCAAATTTTATAATCCATATAATATATTTATTTTAAGGAAAAAAAATATTTCAAATGACAGAATTCAAAAAATATTTCCAAGGTATTCCAAATTTTACAATCCAAAATTTATTTCTTTAGGGACAAAATGGTATTTTTGCTGGGTGTTTGGAGAATGAAGGTGCATGGAGAAAAAGTCGTTTTAATTAATTTGTTTTCAGAGCTTAACCTTATTAAGTTTGAATTCCAAATTTAGAGTTTATTGGAATAAGCGTATCTATAAGCATTTATAATAATAATAACAATAATAATAATAATAATAATAATAAATTTCTCCATAAAGTAAAACTAATGCGTAAACCTACTAATATAATTTTTACGTTAGCATTGGACTTTTTAGCATGTTTGCATCTTTCAAGATAAGCACCTGTTTTTCAGAAGCACATTGTAAAACTCGATGAAAATAAATTTCAAAACAAAACAATGTAAAACATGCACTCTGTTTATCTCACAGGTACCCTTTCAGTACTTCTTAATTCATGGTACGAACTTTAACCAAAAGAATTCAATCTTGTATGAAGTTTTGTGTGCTTTTATTCATATCGAAGAATGCAATCCTATTTCCTTTCCAATGAAAGCCATTTACAATAAACAATCAACATGTCTGCATCTATTTGCCAAAATCCAAAAGCCTTACAAAATTGCTACCCACCAAATTTCCAACTATTGTAAGAAAAATAACATGATAGTGATTTCCCACTCCACATGAAAAACATACCCTGGAGTTAGAAAAGGTGAGAATGCATGCTGCTTCTTAACTTTGAGAAGCTAGAACTGAAGGCAAAAATATTGTAGCTTCAGAAGCCTCACCATTCCATCTTCCATAGGAGGAATGCACGAGAGATCTAGAATCTCCTCATGAAGGAAGGTTGCTGAGTCCAAAATACAGAGTTCTCTGCTGAAATGCATTAACAGCATAATCAACTTGAAAATGACCAAATTGTGATTTAAATCGAAGCCCATATCCTAATCCAACTCCAGATCCTGGTTTACCCTGCCTCAAAGCTGGATTTCCTGAATTTGTATGACATCAACACAGTCAGAGTTCATTTCACATAATAGCTTATGCACAAGTTAAGAAACCAGCTAATAAAAAATGTAGCACAAGAATGTTTCCATAAATTAACTTATGCATGAGCTGAATTTAGTTTATAAAAAAAATATTACTTTTTTTTCTTTAAATTTTACTGTAAAGTTTATCCGAACAGACCATAAATTTTACTGACAGATGTTGGATCACTTGCATCGATTAAGAATTTATATGACCATCCCACTTAAAAAGAGAGATTGTTTCAACTTTCAAGGCTATTGAGTACCCACACTCATCATAAAACTCAGTAATGGAACTCTGTATAATGAGGAATATTTGCCACCCCAGATTATGGTCTAGCTTTTCGTCTTATGATAGTAGCCCTTATTTTACTACATAAATTATTCTTAGCGATTTCCTCCTACCACTGGAGAGAAAGAATAAGAATCATTAGCACAGTTTTGTTTTGTCCAATCCTAGCTCCGGTATTATTCCACTAAATCCATAGAATGGACTTACACAATTCAGTCCTAGACACCAGAACACACAGTAGAATAATATGAGGAAGACCAGGAATCAAGTGTCCTACTCCTACCACAAACGTAAATTTGCAAGTAATTTGAGCAGAATGATATTACTCACCTGGTACAAGATGACCAGACCGCAAGTCTGTTCCACAATCCAAGAAAATGGCACCCTCCAACATTTTATTCTACATTAGAAAAATACATCAAGTACATTGCATTTAATTTCAACAATAAATGTAATAAAATAGAAAGGAAAGGTGCATGCGTTCAATTCTGTTTATCTGCTTGTGTATGTATAGCAGAAACAATTTTAAAAGGAAAGTGACGAGGTTAGTTTGTCAATAACTTTCATGTTTGTTAAAAGGTAAGGTATGCTCATAAATGGCAGATCCAAGAATATTAAACATCAGTCATATGGAAAAAGTGAAATTTTCAATAGAAATGACAATCCAAAAAATGCTAACTTATTAGGAAATTGCACTTAACATAGCCCTTTAAAGCCAATATGCCATGAGCTTAGCAGAAGCACAAACAAAACATCAGAGAAGATGGTGATTATGATCCTGTCAACTTCTTACCAGATGGGGAATATATTCCCACATATGCCCAAACATTCACTAAAACCAGGGAAGTCCAACATTGCAACAACTAAAGTAGTAAAAGCAGTTCTTGCCAAAGATGATGAATATGGGATCATGCTTACCAGATACAGTAGCACTAGACAAAACAAAACTTTGAAGAAAGATCAAAGGAAGTGCAGTTTAGCAGCACCAGTATATTTTAGGCAAAGGAGGTTATAAATCTGACTGGTTTTACATTATAGGAATGCTGTTAATTATGCTACCACATACCAAAGGGAGTGTCAGTTCACTATTAGCCACCAGACATGATCGCCCAGATCCAACTGCTCCTTCTCCGTACCCTCGCACACTCCCAAGCCCTCCAATAGAAAATGCTTGGTATGGAGCCATGTCCCCGACAATTGAGCCACCTGTTAGTCTGTCACAAGAAAGGGTTGGATGATAGCCAACTGTTTGTCAAACAACCAGAAGAGGAAATAAAAAAGGAATTTTCAAAGCACCAATGCATTATAATGTATTTCCCAGCTCCACATGGTTGTGTCTTAGAATGCACATAATGTTTTCCCTTTCATGTCTCAACTCAACCATGTCAAATACCAACCTTGACAAGAGAAATGCTGGTCCGAGTTTGATTCCCTTCGAAGCAACAAATTTAAATCGATTGAAGATTATCCACTTAGAAAGAACTGGAATACCCTGTTCTATTTGAAGATTAAACTGAAAAAGACAGGCACTAAATCAGTGGAATACAGACACAATAATTTATTGTGATAAACCCACATGCAACTCTAAATGATCCACAATCACAAATCAAAAGGAACTTGGAAGCAAACTGGAAATAAGAAAATATCTTATTACATGAAAAAAGCTATTATCATTCGCCTTCGCAAATTGAGACTCTTGCTTTAACACTACCATACTGTCGTGTGGATTGCCACTGCATCAAGCAATGTACATCATATGATCAAAATCAGTTCAACATCAAGAGAACTGGAATACTAGAATCCTTAATTACCTGCATGTCAAAGGAAATCCGTCATAATCTCTACTTATAGCGCGACCATCATCATTCAATGGACGAACATGCTGCACAATGGTTTACGTCACAGTATTAGTTTCCCATTTTCCTATAACCAAATCAAAGAATACGTAAACCAAAGAAACTAGAGCAAGTAAGGCTTTAATATCATGACAAGTTCATGAAATGTCCAGCTGAACCTCAAACTTTATGCTGGTTGTGCTGCTCCATTTTGAACTAGCTGGTTCCTTCAGATCCATTCCCACTGACAATCGAGATAAATTTATTCCTCCACTACCTGAGCGGGAGAAATTGTTTACAGGGATACCATGGATTCCAATCTCAGGTGAAAGAGAATGCTGGAAGAGGAAAAAGACAACAATTAGTATTTAAGAATGTGCTATAGATTAAGGTACGGTCTAATAAACTTCTTCCTAAACACTTACAAAGACTTCCAAAGAGAGAGAGAAAAAAAAAGTACAATGAATTGAGCTTCTCTAATGTGTTAAAATCAATTTATGCACTTTAACTATTATATAAGTTCTTTCATCTAATCTTCTGAAACTTTTGGAGGAAAAAGTTGATTTTAACTTCAGAAAGAAATTGAATTCATTTACCTTCTTAATTTCTTCTCCTACAAGTGTTTACAGAGAAGATGATCTAAACATGAACTAAATAACGTAGATTTAACCAGCTGAAACAAAGAATCCCATTTAAAAAGAGGCTCGTTGCACAACACTACCTTGCATCATCATCATAAAATATAATGATAATTATAAAAACCAACCTGTAATACAAAAGACTGCTGTGCAAGCCACTCTGGTCGTGGCCTTCTATACGCAACCAAGACATTTGAATCATATAGACCTTTGTCCCACGAAACATCGAGCTTCTCACTTCCACCAAACAAATTTGGGTGTTTGATGCAAAGACTGTTCAGCAAACGAAGTTAAACTATTCATTACACAATCACAAGAAAACCAACCAACACCCTCCAACCAATGCATAACACAAAGCCATCAAGTTTCAAAATTTCGCCATTTAGATTCAACCAAGATTCCTCTCACAAAAAAGGCCAAACTGAGACTCTTCTCACCTCCCAATTACCAATGAAAATGGGCTGCCAGAACTCCTATTAGGGGGAAATGCCAAATAAAAACCACAGAGATATTTGTGAGTTCAAAAATCAAACAAATTAAATTATTTTTTCAAAGACAGTGCAGAAGGAAAGGAAACCTGAGAGTAGGGAGCATCAAAGAAGCGCATAGCTTGTGAGTAAAATCAACATTAACGTCAATCTTTGCTGTAAAACCACTCAAACGAGGAGAAAAAACACGGTCACGCAAAATGATGGAACGAAAAAACAAGAAATGAAAGCTTCTGCAATTTGCATCTTAAGTCTAAACCTTTGCCAGCATGGATGCTCTTCTGAGCTCCCATCCCATCAAACACGCATCAACCATTAAATTGAAGACACAATAATTGGGCCAACACAATACACCCCAAAATGTTAGAACGATTATATAGTAGAGACAATGCACCGTTTTGTTCCGTAACGTTGGCAAAACAACAACCAACGACGGTGTCGTGTTTATTCTGTTCCTAGCTTTCTACTTCTGTTATCCCTTTCGTTTCTCCACACTCCACGACCATTGCACTTGCACGTGACACGACACTCCCGTTGCTATTTGGGCCTTAGATTTGCCCAAACTCACTATTGCTTCTTCCACCCCATAATTTCCAGCGTACCTCCATTAGACTTTAAAAAATCTAAATTGCTCATGTTTAATTTTTTTAATTGTGACATTCCGAACTACATTCCTGTGTCTAAAAATATAAAAAAATATATAAATTAGATTATATAATTCCGAATATATTTCTAAATCTAAAAATATATTCTACATTTATTGATTAAGTAATCTCGAAACAGTATGTTACATTGTAGCATTCAAATTTGTTTGTGCATTGTACCATCTAAAAATATATTTTAAATTATACAACTTAAAATATGTTTTCAAATTCTACTATTCATAATAAATTTTTAGATTATATAATTAAAAAATGTATAAGAGTATATTTTTGAATTCTTATTGTAAAATTTAAAATAGATTCCAAATTATCCCATTTGAAATTTTTTTCTAAAAAAAACTGCTCCCAAACTATTGTTAGTCTTTCAGCATGAAAAAGTCTTCTTACACCTTTTTCAATAAAAAGAAGAGAGTATAATTACCTATTTCTTTAAAAGTGTACTAAATAACATTTATATTTTTCTAATTTTAAAATAAAAACTTATTTTTCTTATACTTTTCATTTCTTTTTATATTGTTAATAAAAGAACACTCACATTCTATATTTTTTAAATAAATACTAACAGATTTTATATTTTTAACTAATAATATTTATCTTGCTTTTATTATATTGACATTCATCTATCTTGTTTTATTTATAAGAGCAAAATTAGTATTATATCAGTGTATATTGTTAATAAATTGAGGTTACTTTAGTACATATATATGATGTCGTAGGATCAAGTCTTTTTTCATGCTATTTTTTTAGCTTATTTCATTAAATACAATTTTTTTTAATAGTATATAAGTTGCTATACATATAATTTTATAAATTATTTTTATAAGATTAAATTACATTATAAAAAAAATTAAAAAATGAAATATCTTACAATCTAACAAAACTATAATAAAATTTATAAATTCTTTTGTACATAAATATGGAGACCAAATATTGAGGTGTACTGGAGAATGATAATTGAATTTAATAAAAGTTTAAATTTTTTTTAATGAATTAGGTTATTTTGTACGAGTTAGGACTATAATGATGAATAAGTGTCTTTTATAGAGTCGCATTCTCATTTGCTACAAAATGAAAAACATAAATCATGTTACGTGTGAGACAATAATTATCAACTAAATGAATATTCAAATAGTCTAAACTATAGTCTTGTATTTAAATATTAATAAACCAAAATTGAGATTATATGACACTTGATCATTATTTAATTTTTTTTAAATGTTTATAAGTGATGTTGGATTTATAGATAGTTTATTTTGATACGATACTTTTATTATCTACTCGATAATTTATAATAGTTATGTTTTTCTTTTTATTATGTATTTTAGATCATCGTAATTTGTAATTATTATGTGAATTTGATAGTATATAATATTGTGTTATGATTATGGTTATCTGGTTGTGTTTGGATTGTGCAATGAAAGTTTGAGAATTTGAGAGAGTAAATGTGTAACTATTTAAGAGAAAAGTGTGAATAAAGTGGGTGAGCTTAGGTTGGAGGCATTTTAGAATGAATTTGTGAGAAGAGTTGACTGAAGTTTGTGAGTGATGTAATGGTTGTGGATAATTTTTTAATTTTTATAAAAGATGTAAAATGTAAGTTTACAAATTTACCTTTATATTTAAAAATATTTAAATAATAAAATATTATATATTTTTGTGTAGGTTTGACTTAATTAAAATATTGTAAATTATTTTCGGTATAGTTGAATATTTATTTTAGTATCGTTGAATGATTATTTTTAAAAAATATGAGTTATTTAATATTGTCGAAACATAAAAATAATATTATCCAAACATATATATATATATCGTTATATTTATTTATACATCTTGAAAGTTTTTTGTATTAATTGAATTAGATTGTATACATAACCATATAGATTTTTAGAAGACATTGTGTATAGTGAAATGTACAATAAATTCATTGTAAATAAAAGAAAATATATAAAACAAATGAAATATCATACAATGATTGGAAAACTGATATTATTGCATGAATGACACATCTATTTTATAATAACATTTTCTTTTAGGTGTTGTGTCACCCCAATATATTAGTTATTAATAAATAATACAATTTTTCTTAACCTTCCAATTAGTTAGAACATTTTAGACCTTAAGTCGTCGCCACTCGCTTTCATCTAATGACTCAAAATCAACAAGACCCAAATTTGGTCCTTAAACTTGTTTCGTGCAAAGCAAAAATTAAGGATAAAATAGGAAAACACCACCATCCTACGTAATTTCGCCCTCCAATCTTTGTATATAAGGAGGGAGAAAGAAATCACTGTTCACGCGGATTCACTCTCCCTCATTTCCTACACGCTCCTTTATCCAAACCATGAATATCTCTTCACATTCTTCCTCTTAACCCTTGAAGCAAATAGAGTTATAAAATTCAAAATTTTGCTTCTTTCCGCACCTCTATAGATTCTTACGGCACCCCCATAAGTTTTATAATTCCAAAGTTACTTTTATGTAAAAAGTTAAAATGTTTGAAGGTTTGGTTAATGAGATGTGCTTTTTTATATATTATGCACTTTGCTGAATTACACCATCCATAATTAATTGAAATGTTTGTGGACATTTTGGATTAGGCAATTCATAACTTGTTCTTGAATCCAATAAAATGTTATGGATTAATCAATCCATAATGCAAATTTATATTTCAAATTATCTAATTCAAAACATGTGTTATCTTAAAATATATTTTGGATTATGTAATCACAAAGCCAATTTATAATTCGGAAGCCTTTTTTAGATTGATAGAATCTCTAACTTTTTTTGAAAACACACATTATGGATTACATAATCCAAAATATTTTTTGAATTAAAAAAACATTATGGACACGTAATCCATAAGCCTCTTCCACATACAAAAATAACTTCCATATTATGTAATTTGAAATGTATTTTTTTTTACCGAAGGGTTAAAATGTATTTTCACATAAAGTGGGGTACCATAAGAATGTATGGAGGTGTCATCCCGTCAGAGAAGAAAGTAATTCTCGTTTTTTTATTTTAAAATTGATAATCCGTAATATTTGTGGAAATAACAAATTCAAAATAAAATGGGAGAATACATGCATATTATATTGCAAAAAGGGATGTCCGTAACCTATTTATAGGAAGGACAATACATAATCATTTCAGAATATATTTTCTATAATACATTTTATGAATTATGGATTTTTCATTCCGAAATTCAAAAAATGTGTTATGAAAAAGGTATTCCATAAATATATTTTTGTCTTGGATTTTCTATTCCCAAAACACCATTTGCTTACAAAAAGTCCCATATTCCAAAATCACCCTAAATTGTCAAGGATTATTTGGGTATTTTGAAAAAGGCAGATTCTCCCTGCACCCAATCAAATATGATTGAGACCCAATTATGTGAAAAAACCAAACTAACCTTAATAACATGAAAATTAAGGTTTTTTGTAGCCCCCTTAGTTTTCCTTGCACCCAACACACTGCAACCCCCTTCATTTTCAATCTTTTTGCAACTTTTTTCTTTGTATCGTTTCCCGTTCAGTAGCGGTGCTTACCTGTGGCGAAGACCAACCAAACAACGACGTCGATTGTGGTGGTGGTGGTGATCAGTGAGGCGGCATCGTCTGTGACGGAGTTGGACGGCAAGAGAGAACGAAGTTACCAAAGAAGAGACAACACACAAAAAAAGTGAGTTTTCTTGTTGTCATTGCCTTCTGGATATATTTATGCGGAATACCTTTATGTGCTGCGAATAATTTTATCTGGAATTGGTTTTTGTTCTAGATGTGGATTATCCAAAAGTGTGAGTTTGTACTGCGGATGCCTATGTCCGAAAGTTTTTTCATTGTTCCGAATATGGGTTATCCAGAAGTGTAACTTTGTGTTGTGATGTATATGTCCGAAAGTTTTTTCAAAATCCTTAACTCTGAATATTAATATCCATATTACACTAAAAACGGCACGTCCACCACCACACTAAAATCACCTACGCAACTCTAACAAGCACCAACCAAAGTTTCTCTCTGCACCCTACACCTTTTTCAAAATGAAGAAGACAAGGACATAATTGAGTTTTAAAAAGTTCGTCGGGTGCAGGAAACAATTGTCTTTGAAAAATGTAGGAGTGCAGGAAGAAACACCATTCCATATAAACACCACTTCCTTTATAAGAGTTATTGGGCCCATCTGTTTGGCCCATAGTTTTTACCAATTCACATGCATTTTTTACATCCACATCCCACCAGCTTTTGCCTTTTGTAAAAGGCAGTCCACACTCTTGTGAAAAGACTAAATCGCCCTTATTAGTTTTTAAAATTCCAGAAATATCCTTAACCTAAAAAAATTCTAAAGAGGCGCAGGCAAGGATGCTCTCTTGCGCAGCCGTGTCTTTCATGTTCCAACAACAACACACTTTCATGTTCTAGCAGTAGTGCGGCACCTCCAAATCCTTCTCCTTCAGTCTCACATTTTTTGTTGGTGATTTAGAGTGTTATTGACAAAGGTAAGTAAATTTCTTTGCTTTCGGATCTGCACATCCGTTTTTTTTTATGGAATTTTGTTTTCGTAAGTGTTTTCTTCCATTCTATATTATAGAATCCGATAGAATTTATGATCACAAAATACGGTAAAATCTCAAATTTTTGCTTCCAGTAAAATCCTGAATTTGTGAATCCATGAAGGTTTCGAATTTGTGGATCCAGGAAGCTTCCAAATTTGTGGATCCGGATTTGTGTTTTTATGGTCATCCTTTCTTCAACATATAAAACTTCATCAAAAGATTTTTTCTATCTTCAAATATGATTTTGCAATGAGCTTCTTTTTTTCTTCTTTTAATATGTTTTTTTGGTTTATAGTTTATTTATATTTGTTTAGTAGAAATGATACAATGCTTTTTTTCTCTCTTTTGGTTTCAATAGAATTTTATATTTGCTGTTTTTTGTTTGTATTGGTTCAACATCTTATTCATTAGTTTGTAATTTGGTTTAACTTGAATGGTGTAATTGAACAGTAATGGTTAAGACTAGGGGAGGAGGTTCACAAGGTGATCGTCTGCGTCCCACAGTCTTTGTTAGAAGAAGACATGTTAATGAAGATGAAAAACATGAAGAACATGGATAATGACTTCTCAATATCATCATCATCCCACAGATCAACCCCATCATATAATTCTTGTTCAAATTCATCACTACTGTCTATGCTTCAACAAATAAAATAAAAAATGAAACAAAATCATTACATTTCGGATCCATGAATCCATAAGTCAAAAACATTATTCCGGTTTCCAACAAACCATAATTCAAAAAAACCATTTCGGATTCAGGAATCCATAACACAAAAAAATAATTATGGATTCATAAACCCATAATGCAAGTGATGCATTCCGGATTCAGGAATCCATAACACAAAAAAACAATTCCGGATCCACCAATCCATAATGCAATTTAGGCTTCCGGATTCAACACTCCGAAAAACAACAATTTATGACCTTTTACCTTCCGAAACACCCCTCATTCGGAAAACACAATTTAACCAATTCCAGATTCATGAATCTTGATTATATTACCGGATCCCGATATCCCCTTTTGAAATTAAAGGTCAAGGTTAATGTTGGAATATTTAAAATTGTGGGGGTGCAGGAAGAAAAATGTGGGGGTGCAGGAAGAAGAAGCCTTTGTAAAAAGCTTGGGCCCATTAGATTAAATTAAAAAGAATAATATAAAATAATAATTTACTAAATATATCGTACGTGTGTATCTGAGCAAAACAATTGTTAGCGACAACCCTTCCAGTTCAAGTATAAATTTTTTCTTTCATGGAATTACTTTCAATTAAAATTTAAAAAAGGAAGAATTTTTTAAATATATAATTTTATTGTTGTATTAAAAATCAGAGTGCAGAATTTGAATTCTCACTCTCCTATTACACTAAATATTTCTCCCCTTCTCCATCTCACCCCCTATATTCACAATTATAAAAATTTCTCTCAATTATCTCAAACTTTTTTTTTACTTTAACATGTACAGTTAATATTATTAACTGCTGATTCATTTTAATATAATCTATTTTATCTTTTTCTTTAATCGAAATTCAATAGTCTTTTAAAAAATCTAATGAGTTAGAATTGGGCCATAACCATAAGTCCATGATTCTTCAATCTTCACAATAACCAAGCTCAAAAGTTCAGCGGTGTTGATCAGTTGTTGCAACCAAAAACCCTCCCCTGCTTCAGTCACACTCTTTTGCATCTCAATTCTCGAACAGGTTGTAGTTTGTCTGCAACAATATTGCTTCCGCTATCGTCTTCTTCATCCACTGCAATTCCTTCCAGCAACTGCCAAGTTCTCACTCGATATTTGTACCTGACAGAGGTAATTTTTCTCTTTTTTCTCCGATGATTCCTTGCAATCTGTTATTTATCACTTACCTCCTACATTAATAGTTCATTGATATCTGTGGTCCTGTTGATTTAGTTCATCTGCGTTTCATAGTTAGTTAATATGCTTAATTGGATGTGTCACGACGATTAAGATTTGATGCATCTCAATCATCATCTCCATCTTCATCAGAATCTATTAACATAAAAGTTATTTTCAGAGTATTTAAAGTATTTTTTAATTCCTGGAAAAATATGTTTGAATTTAAATATTCTTCTACTCATATTTTTTTGAACAATAATTATATTTTACTTTTTTACCATTTTCATCAATATCTATTCATACTTACATTTAATATCCCATCTATTTTTATTTTTTGAGATTTTTACTTCTATGGTGATAGAATAGAAGATGCACTTGGATTAACCTAATTGAATTTCACCTGCTCCAAATCTAATTTCTGTTAAAATAAAATAAACTTCATAGTAAGTTTTCTCAGTTGAAAAAAAACAGAGAGCATTCCAAACAACAAAAAGTCTGCACCTCAATTAAATAAAAAAATTAAAAAAAATCAATTTGGAATCATCTTTATATTCTGCAGCGCAATAAAAAAAAAAAACAGAATCCTATTACCCTAAATCACACCGCAATTGCCGCACGAACGTACGAACCGCCACCACCCCGCGACCTAACCGCCACCACCGCCGCACTCGTTCAGAGAAGACGCACCACCTCCGCGCACTCCACAGAAGACGCAAAGTGAAACCAAAACGAAAACGAAACGCGAAATCCTAAAGGTCAGTTTATTTCATTTAATTTTCCCCATTCAGAAGGACACTGTTGTGAGTTAAAACGAAAACCCAGTTGAACTGGCACCGAGTTCATTACCTAGCCGGTGTATGACTTGTATACACAAATTTTATGTATATGAAAATAAGTCATTTTCAAGCAATTAAGTGTATAGCTTAAAAGAGTACACACAAATTTAATGTGTATGAACAGAAGTACAAGGCCCAAAAAGGATGGGAAAAAGCACGAGCAAATGTGCACTGCTTGAGTGATGGAAATTGCTTATTAGATTTTGTTTTTTACTGTGGCTTGTTCTTTTGATTAAAAATTAACTTGTATAGGGTTGGGGATGTTCCACATTTATTCGTTTTAATGGAAAAAATGAATTTCAATTTTATATGGCACTAACTACTAAGATCTAATTCTGGGGTTTTTTACGTAATTACTCGTGTCGTGATTAGTTTGTTTACAAATGAAGAAATGACTGAGAAGCCTCGGAGCATTCTACTAAATTGAGTTAAGGATATTCTTGGATGAATGAGGATGAATTCCATGTAGAAGTTATTTATCAGAATTGGATAGACGACCAGAGTGCTTGGGTATGGGGATGGTGCTACCCTAACAGATTTGTAGGGTTCTAAATCATCATCATCTTCCTTTTGTGATCTGCACATTAAATTTCAGGATAAGTTTAATGTTTGGTGTCAAATGAAGGTGAAAGGCGAAATTTGATAAGGCAGAACTCTCAAACATCAAAACTGATCTCTTGAGCTGAGAATTTTAATATTCTTTTATGGGCATAATTTAACTCATGCGCCTTCCAAGACTTAGATGTATTTCTTTCTTATATTCTTTTCGCAAAGAGTCCGAAAATATAAAGCAAATTCATGCCCAGTTAATTACTAATGGCCTGAAATTGCCCGCCTTCTTGGCCAAGTTAATTGAGCATTATTGTGGCTCACCAGACTCACACATTACTAATAATGCACATTTAGTGTTCCAGTACTTTGACAAGCCAGACTTGTTTCTCTTTAATACTTTGATAAGATGTGCTAAACCCAATGATTCTATTATAATTTTCCAAGATGAGTTTTCTCGGGGACTCCTGTTTTTTGATGATTACACTTACAATTTTGTTCTTGGAGCCTGTGCTCGCTCACCGTCAGCTTCAACATTGTGGGTAGGTAGACAACTACATTCCCTGATAGTAAAGCATGGGGTTGGGTCAAATATTTTGGTTTCGACTACCAAAATATACTTTTATTCGAGTAACAAAGATATTATCTCAGCCCGACGAGTGTTTGATGAAATGCCAATGAGAACCAGTGTTACGTGGAATGCTATGATAACAGGTTATTCTTCCCTTAAAGAAGGGAACAAGCAATATGCTGTCAATGCAATATCATTGTTTAATGACATGTTGGTTGATGTACGTGGAATTAAACCAACAGATACAACTGTAGTTGCTGTGCTTTCAGCAGTTTCTCAAATGGGTTTGCTGGAAACTGGTGCTTGCATGCATGCATTTGCAGAAAAGACATTGTGTACTGAAGATGATGTGTTTATTGGGACTGTTCTTGTTGATATGTACTCAAAATGTGGATGCCTTGATAGTGCCCTGTCTGTCTTCAGGCGCATGAACCAGAAGAATATCTTGACTTGGACGGCATTGACTACTGGCCTAGCCATCCATGGGAAAGGAAAACAAGCCTTGGAGGTTTTATATAAGATGGGAGATTATGGTGTGAAGCCAAATGAAGCAACTTTTACTAGCTTCTTGTCTGCTTGTTGTCATAGTGGGCTTATGGAAGAAGGCCTTCAATTTTTCCATGAAATGAAGAGAACATTTAGTGTGACACCTCAGATACAACATTATGGTTGCATTGTTGACCTTCTTGGCCGTGCTGGAAAGTTAAAAGAAGCATATGAATTTATCATGCAGATGCCAATTAATCCTGATGATGTAATATGGAGGATTCTGCTAGGTGCATGCAAGATTCACGAGGATGTTGTGATGGGAGAGAAGGTGGGGAAATTTCTTCTCCAGTTAGAAGAATGGAGTCATCCAGAGTTGACGTCAAAGAGTCAGGACTATGTAGCTCTGTCAAATGTTTATGCTTTAGCAGAAAGGTGGGTCGATGTTGAAGCTGTAAGGAAACAAATGAGAGCTAAGAGTATCTCAAATAAGGCTGGTTGTAGCACTGTTTAAACTGTCAGCATGGCTATGTTGGAATGATAAATTGATATTTGATTCTTTTCAAAAAAGTATCCTAGCAAGACAATAAATCCATTTGGCAATGAATAGTTGGAGCGGCTGAGACTAAAAGCAATAGCATAGAAATAGTAACAATGGTAAGTATACAGTGCAGGAAAAAGTACTATTTTCTTCAACAGATTGGAAATACGAGATGTTCTAACAGCAATTTTTGTGGGATATAACGTAACCAAATGTGTATAAATGATGCAGAGGCATGCTACTAGTATTAGTGTTATTGACTTATTCCTCAGGTTAATTGTTTATTTAGGTTTCCTTAGGTTTTCTTTAGTTTCGTGATGGTAATGAGGCATAGATGATAATTTTATTTTAAAATTATTATTTTTATTTGAGTTTATATTTTAACTAATTATTTTTAAATAAATTTATTTAAAATTAAGAAAATATCTATAATTATTTATGGATATAAAAAAATATGCAAAAAAATTTCATGACTTCTAGATAAATAGGAATGGCAAATACATGAACATTATAAGTGAATGTCACCAAATTTTATGGCTCTTTCATGTTTAAATATAATCATAAAGAAAGATGACTGAAAATGACACTATGTCTATGCAGCTCCATGAACATTTCTACTACATCAACTTTACTCATTTTAGTAAACTTTGTCAAAGTTGCACAATGTAATCTACTTTACCGGAAATTTCCATTATTCTGTCTTTCATTTCTTCTTATTTATGTCGCCAAACTATTTTTTGTGCTGACTTCATTTTCTGCAGACCTTCGCATAATTTAAATATTCACTTTGTCAAATTTTCTAACATAATGTTGATGGTTAAAGAGTGATCAGTTTTATATTTTGTATACTTTTCATAATGTTTTCTATTTTTTGTGTACTTTTATTAGGTAATTTTTTCTATTCTTTTCTTTGCTTATGGTTGGTGGGCCAACTTGTTTAATCAACCAACTATGGTGAGTTAGCCAGGTTGTATATATTTTGGCTTGTTACCAAAGTGAGCTAACCCAATGTAGACTAAATTTTGACAATCTAATGTATGGTGATCCAACCTACCTGTTAACTCCATTCGGCTTCAGGCTCCAGGGGAAAAGCAGAACAAGATCAGGGAATGACGAATAACTGCTTGATTGTGCACATCCCGGACCAGCAGCCATATGACCTTCACCACCAACCCACTGGTCACTTTATCAAAACCCATTAGTTGGAGATTTGGTTTCTTTATTTGGAATTCATTGAATTGAAAAAATCATTTTTTTTGTTTCTATGCAGAGAGTGTTTTTGCTTCTGCCATCAACCCTAAGCATGCCAACCAAATTGTGAGGTTAGCTCCCCACCAAAATCTTCATGTCTTTGCTTCAGTTTTGTGTGCTGATCAATGGAAGTTGTTTGAATTTCTTGTTAGGCGTCTGAATCAGATAGTACCGCTCGATGATCTCCGTCATGTGAAACGAATTCAAAAGAATGTTCTTGAAGGAGGTGAATGGTTGTCATTGTAGAAACTCTTATTCCCCCTTTCCAACCCACAATATTATGTGCAAGGAAAATTTGTCTTTTTCTTTTTTTCATTTTTAAGAAAATGTAAGATTAGAGTGTTTTATTTTTGTTTCAGCTTACAAACATAAGTCAAATATTTTTTGCACACTCATTCCCAACTATGTGAAAGTGAAATAAATAGAAAAAGTTCATTGATTTTAAAACATGGTTTGAATGTGAGTCCTACTAAACTATGCTTATAAAAAATCATCAACTGTTATGGAATCTTTTTGTTGTTGTAAATTTTAATGAAGCGATGTATAAATGTATATTAGATGGTTTGATTAACACAACATTCTTCATCGTTGCACATAGAGCTAGGTCTTCATTGCTTTATTCAGAACATAAAGGTTAACTTTTACTTATAGTTGTTATATAGTGTCCTTATGTGCCTATTTGTATAAGCATATTTAAATTGCTTTATTATTTGTTAATATGGGATATGGATTGGAAACCACCAATAAAGTTGCTTGTGACATGGGGAATGTTTGTCAGGAGAAATACAGCTATTGGTGATCTTGTGCGTGGCCTCTGAAGGCAACAATCAGTTGGATAGCATGCCACCTCATCTTCAAGAGTTGATAAGTTCCTATCAGTTGAGTCCTTTTATCACAAAAGTGGGTCTTTCTTTGTTTTGGTGTTTCTTTTTACTCTAATTAATGCATTCTTCGATTATGGTTTGCTCTAAGGTAAAATATAGGATGAATTTATCATATATTTATATTGATATATAAACAATCATGAAAAGTTTTGTCGTTTTGGTTTGATTGTTGTAATTATAATGAAGCTTCAAAGCTATCTGATATTTATAGCAGAGTGGATGATCAGTAGCTTTTATGTGAAAATAATTCCATATGTTCATTCTCGGTTCTGCATCTATTATTAAAATATAATCTGACAGTACCAACATTTTTTCTTCCTTTTTTTGTCTTCTAAAGCTCACTAAGTACCTATTTGTTTGATCTGCTGTGTTGATAAAAATTGGGTTGGAGTGATTAGAATAGATTTTGTTTAATGCAAATTCTATTTAGTTTTTTGATAATTCCAAATTCAATTCTGTGATGAGTAGAATTGATTTTGTGTGAACTGAAATTTTTTAACTTTTCCATTAGGCAGTATCAAATATTGGTGCTGGGTGTGGTGGTACCCAGAAATGATTATCTACACTCTAAAGCCAATTTTACTTTACCTACTAAACAACCCATTCTGAACTCACTACTGAAATATCATAGTCAATCACAAATCAGTTTTACCATAGAACAAAACAAAAACAGAGGATAAATGATTAGATTTGAAAGAAACAAGAAACCTTGATGTTGGAAATCATTGGTCTATATGCGAGTGGAGTTTTAGTTTTCTGTGCTGATCAAATGACGCATACAAATATCTAGGACTGTGTTAGTTAAATGGCCATCATTTGATGGTCCACTATTAATGAAGACTAAGATTATTGATTAATTTTTGAAATTATGGTCAATTCTGGTTAGAATTCTAGGAATCTTGGTCTTATTGTGTTTGCAAAAGTTATAGTGTGCATTAAATTTGAATTTAATCAACATTAGGTCTGCAAATATGTTGCAACATCAAAAGAAGAGTGGCAAGAACAATGCAAATTTTGGCCAACATCGTATCACCCAAGGACCTAGTAAGTTTCATTTCACTATCTCTTTATTTATTTGCTCATTTATATTGTTTCAAACACATCGCTTTCTTGTATCAAATTTCATAAACTGTTTGGTTTAGTTTGAGTATATTCAAGTCAAGTAGTATATGTGGTGGAATCTTTTATCAAATGAACTGACCAATCCATGTTAAATGAAAAGTCCATGGAAAACATCCTTCGACTTGATAAGCTGATTTGCAAGATGCTCAGACACTTATCTGTTAGGCACTAAATGCACGCAAGCGGTTTTTAAAAGGTATTTAGCAATTATGTGTAGTTGGTTCAGTATACAATAGTTATAATTATCGGCCACTTCCTAGATGAAAACTATAAAGTGGCACAAGCATCCTTGTGTTTATAACATCGACTTTGTAGTTATTACTTTTAGTTTTTATAGCTGAAAAAGATTCATAAATAACCTAGGTATGCTTACATTTTTTTTTATATTTCTTGTAGTTATAGTATCTGATGTATATACTATGGGTAAAAACAGGGGTGTTATGTATTGACTAGGCAAGTGCCAAAAGGGGATTTTAGAAATTTTGGACTGTTTAGATTTTGGCTGGATTTTATAGAACCCTTTGGTGCATTGAGATATTATAGTCTTATAGTTGTTGGATACACTGGAAAAATTATGATAATCATCAAACTTCTACCAAACTCATCAACATGTGCTGTTTTTTTTTGGGAGGGGGGAATGAAATCTTGTTGATAACATGTGTTGCATATCTCAAGTCTCAACATTCTATTTGGTTCCTATTTAGTTAATAATCTCATTGAATGAGAAGAAAAACCTTCTCTTGTATGGTAATAGCTGTCTTTGCATGTTGGGTTTGACATTTTTAATCAACTACAGCAACATTGATGGCATTACTGGATTTAGCGAGGAGGACTCACAATCAGTTTTGAAGTTTATGCAATCGGCTGTTGAGTTGGCAAAATCTAACGACTTGGTAAGTGTGCAAATTTTTTCCTTTTCAAACAATTTGTGGACATGAAATAATGCTTTTGTTCTTATTAGTTTTCGCTTGATGTGTAATAGCTAGAGTTATTTTTAATTTGGTCCCTTTATTCTTTGCTGAATTAGTAAGGCTAGCTTTGGTTAAAGTGGTCCTACTAGTAAATTTCAAATTCAACTGTTGCATACTAAATTTGATGTTTTAGGTAGTCAATGCTGCAGTGATAGTGGATCCTTCAACTAAGGAAATCATTTCAAGTGCATGTGATCAGATTTATGCTTGGAACTCTTGCAAAGATGACAGCTGTTATGGAAAGCCGGAATCATTTAGTTCCCATCTCAATATTTCTAGTACATGTGATCCCCATGAACCATTGCATTCAAACAGTTCCTCCAATTGGCTTAAACAACCATATACAGGTGTTGCCTGTTTATATATTCGGCGATGGGCTGAGCATCCATCTCATCCACACAGTTCATATTTTTGGCACCCTTTGCGACATGCTGCCACTGTAGCTATAGAATCATCTGCTGCCAGGGATAGAAACCTTTTTCCCAGTGAGGGAACCAATGAAGCAAGTTATCAGGAATTGGATAGTGAGAATGCTTCTTGGACTAGCTCTCCTGCAAAGAGACAGAAAACTGTGTGTGGAAATGTAAGTTTGCCTACACCTGATATAATTTAAGGAATCTGGATGGTGTATAATTTAATAATCAATTGCAGCTACCATCTGTTTTTAGTGTTAACCACGTCACTCCAATAAAAATATTAAAAACTCGCTAAACTCCTTGTGTGACTTTCTTAGTTTGAGTTCATGTAACTTATTCTGTCGTAAGCTTTATGGAGTTTTCTTGTGACCTTAACCGATCACGGTGTTCCTGGTTTTATCAAGCCTGCAATATTGTTTGGGTGGATAGGTGTATGTTGAGTTAGGCCTTTTTAAGCAGATATTGATCGGGATTAGGTTCTTTTTAAGTTGGTTCTTTTTAAGCCCGAGTTCTAAGAGTATTATATTATGCAGAAGGCAAAGAAGGTAGAACCATGATAATCAATTGTTCATATCTTTACTTGGTGTGTTTAATATCATTACAAAACAACTTTCCAAATAATGCTCCGGGTGAAAACTATGATAAGGAATTGTTCATATGTAGACCCCTAATGAAGCATCTCACACCAAATCCATTAATTCGCCATTGGCATTTCCCTGGAGTATATGTGTTGATTATTGCGTTGAATATATTTTGTGAAAAGCTTTATTTGTGTTCAATTATGGTGTTTCAGGATGTGGATGATGATAAATTGAATGCTTGCACTCAGCCTTCTGGGCAGCCGTCAGCGCGACCGTACTTATGCACTGGTTATGACATATATCTTGTTTGGGAACCATGCGCTATGTAAGCTTATAGACAAGACAGTTCTATAACTTTGAATCATTTGTATGTATTTGGTGAATTCCTTTGAGGTCTAAATTGGCCTCGTTTACACCCGTCAAAGAAGGGGGAATATCAAGAAAAGAGGCTGTCAATTCATTCTGAGTGATTCTCCTTTCTTTTTGAATGGCATGAGGGAATTCCCCTTGTTGATTCATAGAATAGAGGAAATTCTTTAATTCTGATTCGCCCTTGTTTACATTGAGTTTCCCTTTCAAATAGCTAACTTTTTCCGAAGTAGTTATTTTATGACATGCTGACCTTAATTTGCTTTCCACTGTATGTCAGGTGTGCAATGGCCCTTGTTCATCAGAGAATTAGACGAATATTTTATGCTTTTCCAAATCCTAATGCGGGTGCCTTGGGCAGTGTTCACAGATTACAAGGACAGAAAAGCTTAAACCATCATTATGCTGTTTTCAGGGTTTTGTTACCTGAAGAAGCCCTGCATAAGTCTCATGTTTAAGTTGCAGAGGATTTATTCCTGAATTTTGAATGACACTGTTTTCTAATTATTTGGACTGCTTTCTGATATTAATGACTAATAGGAAAGGCTAACGAGACTTTTTCTAATTTATTCTTTCTAACAATTTATCTATATTTAGTTGAAATTTGTTGCAAATGACAATTGTGGAATGAACGGTCACTTGTAGTTTTGTAATTTTCAATAGTTTAGCTTAAAAAATGTTTAGTTCTGCAAATACGCCTCTGTCTATTCTCAGTCTTGCATAAATATATAAGTTTTGAATTTATGATATTTTCCAACCATCTTTTTAATCCATACTGCGAATTATATTTAGTTTAATACGAGCAATACTAAATATTAGTTAGTATGATTAATAAAACAGAATTTTTACTTTTATCATTTTATATTTTACCTAAATATTGTATTTTTTAATTAAACAATATATTTAACTTAAAAGTTTATTTTTTTTTCAACATATTAATTTTGATATTATAATATTAAATTATTATAAAATATTTTTTAATATATTATAAATAGGAATTTTATTTCTAAGGGCAATAAATATTTTACATTTTAGAATTAATAATTATAATATATTAAATTGCGTGCAATATTAAAAAATAGTAATTACTATTTTTTTCTAACCTTCAAAATTTTGAAATTAATATAACATAATTGACTTGTTTATCTTTTAAATTCTGACATATATTATCTTGTCTTATTTTAGTTTCTGTAAGTCTCTTGTTGCTTTTAAATTGATTTGTATACGTTATTTTAGTAAAAAAAATGGACTCTTGATTGCTTTTACATTGACTTCTATACCTTATTTTATTAAAAATGTAAGTTTGTTGCGTTTAAGATTTGAAGTTTAGGGTTCACGATTTTGGAATAATCCATCCATTTATGTTTTTTATTAATATGTTCTTTTGTGTTTGGATGAGTCAGTCATTCGGTCACATCCGTGTTAAAATATAAATCGGGATCATACTATAAATCAGTTAGTAACTGATATTTGATTGATTCAGTCCATCACAACAAGGACCCACGACTAAACACTATAAATAAGCCCTTTACAGAGGTGTAAGATACGTTTTAATCAGTTTACAAACATACACTCTTTACAGAGTACTTCCTTGATCGTCGGAGTACCTTTTTCATGTCAACCCCGACCGAACACTAACAATTGAGGAAGGAGACTTGAAGAGAGAAGTGAGAAGATCATCGACACGCCAACAATTGTACAACCAGTTCCAGGTACTATATAGGTCATCTTTGCCTATACAGGTACAATTAGCGTCCACCATGGAGCTGAGATAGCAATTAATTTCATATAAGTAACAATGGTGTTAACAAGGAACACAATCAACCATGATCGGGTCACTGAAGAGCAAATTGCAATAATTCAAGCACTCCAAACACAAATGGAGTAGATGAGTCAAAAAGGCATCGAAGATCAGCGAAGGAATGAGGAGGAGGTGCTTCTTCTCAAAGAGAAGAATAAAGAGTTGAAGCAACAACTTGATGGAACCGAACGAGAAGATCAATCTCGATTGGGTGATCACACTTACAACAAGGAGAAGACGACGACAACTCAGACGCAAACTCATCAAAGTTCTCGAGCGGATCCACATGACAAGGATCCCAAAGGACATCCTTCTACCGATGAGATTATGGAAGCACAACTCCCCTACAAATGGAAGGGATTTAGCATCAACTCTATGATGGCTCCACAGATCCTGACGAGCACCTTAACATTTACAAGACGCAGATAAATCTCTATACTAAAAACAAAGTCGTGTGATGTAAGGTTTTCCCCATTTTTTTTCCAAGAAGAGGCACTCAGTTGGTTTACCCAACTCCCACCAAACTTGATGGACAATTTCAAAACCCTAGCGAAGAAATATGGGTCCACCATTGATAAGTGCCTAATTTCAGTAATATTTTATATTAAAATATAGACACTTATGAGTATTAATTGCTAAAATACATATAAAATAATCCTTAATTTATGAATTTATATATTTTTACATTTTTATGATCTTTATTTGAATAAGAGCAATTTATTCCCATATTTGGTGTTAATTTCAGGTTTTTAGGAAAAAATTGAGATTTGGACTAAAGAAGAATGATATAAGCTAAAAGGAGAAAACTGGAAGGCTTAGAAATGCATAAAAAGAGAAAAATACTCCCGTGAAGTTTTTGAAAAATAATGCCTGTGAGAATGCATCAGATTAATTAGGCTAATTTTATGTTTTATGAACCAGCCCATCAACACAACGCAGGAAGTCACCTAACCCTATTAAATTAGGCTAAATAGGGGGCTAAAGAATTAATCCTAGTGTGCTAGATTGAAAGGAAAACATCATTGAGTGATTTGTAACCAATTGGAAGAATGGAAGGTGCTAGAAGTATGAGTGACTAATTCTACCCTTTGAGATTGAAAGTAATTTGTTCGAGCTTTTATGTATTGAGGTGATATTTAAATATGATATAATATTTTGTTCTTGATTGAGTATTGATATTGTTGTTTTGTTTCTCACTTTTGATCTAGAATCTTAAATCTAACTGAGAGGTATTTTTAGGGTTCTAACCTGAACAACAATACATAACATATTTGAGTGCTAGAGATAGACTTGAAATGTTAATTGCTATTAACGTTTGAGTGAGACTCTAAGTTGTTTTCATAAGTGTGCGAGAGATCGATATTTAGGAAACATTCTTAATAATTTTATATGTTTATATGCGAGAGATCGATATAAATGAATTTTACGGGCATCAATTTCAATCAAAGAACTTAATATTAACATTCTAATCAAAATACATGAGAGTGAGAGAGATGAAACATATTCCCTATTTTCCCAACTTGAAGCAACCAATTCTTTGTATGTTTTCTTATTGATCATTTCCAAGACACTTTTTATTGTTCTGTTTTATATTTAGCAAGCATTGTACTTGATATTTCAATTGTTCCTTGTAGGATCGATATCCGTTTTTAAGAACAAATTATTACTTATGACAATGCAGTGCACTTGACGTAAAAAGTCATCAGCCACCACAGCGACCAAGTTCCTCTTTAGTTTGCCCCCAATATATGGGTCACCACCAGGGAGCGACTTAGCATCTCAATCAGTCCCTCTACCAAGTCATCTGTCGAGATAACGGTTAATATGCTTTCTTCTTCAGGTGTCATCCCGATTTGAACAACTTGGGCTAACTGTAGACAACTGCCCATTATTGAGGGTGTGGAAGACGACCTGATATCCACTTGAGGCTGGGATATCTTGCCCGAACGACCCATTTTTCTCAAGCTAAGAGGAGGCACGGTTGTCTTAGAAGGCACCACTTCAACGACCGGGGACGAGGTTCCCGCACCAAGTACCTTCAACGAAATCTTTTGGCGCTTGACGTTTCAACTGCTTTAAATATTTTGTCGATCATGGGTCGACATGAGACATTATTTCTCCAAGACACAAAAGAATTAACAATCCAGTCAATATGTCGAATAAAGTTGTACATACATTGAAATGTGACATACCGGTCAAATCCGTCCACCTCTTGGACGAGTCAAACAAGGAAACAAACTTCCTAGTTGGAAGCCTGTTGGGATGTAAGGGTGGCAATGCGGGGTGAGCCATGCGGACCGGCCCACGACCCATTATTAAAAAGTGCAGGCGGGCTCACTAATCTAGCCAGCTTACTTGTTTTGGCCCGCCTCGCATAACTTATAACCCGTGCAAGCAAACAGTGGGGCAGGGCGAGTTGTCTCGCTGACCCGCATAAATAAAAAAATAATTATTTAATTATTTTTTTGTAAAAAAAATCATATCTCATTCATCCATTATTGCAATGTAACTTTTTTTTGTTTTATTTTTAAAAAATTGAATTTAATGTACTAAAAAAATGAATGTTTTATTTTAATAATCTAAATGAGTTAGTATTAAGAGTGACAGTGGATTTAGTTTTAAGTAAAGTCTTATATTTAAAATTTGTTAATAAAAAAATAATATAAAAAAGATATTTCAATAGAATAGTTAAAAAATTAGTCATCTTCATCAAAATATTTTGTAGCAAAACTTTGATAAAATACTCTTATACATTTACATACATATATTTGAAAAACTACATGCAAAACAAAACTTTAATTATTTTTAATCAAGCCTTCTAACAACCCTCATACTTGAATTTTTCAGTAGTAAAAATGATTTATTTTTATAATTAATGAAATTTTAATTTTTGAAAGAAAAAAACTTATGTGGGTTGGCCCGTAGGCCCGCAGGTTACTTCTTATCCGAGGCGAGCCAGTGAAATGAGTCCCCACTCCTAGCCCGGGGTGAATCAACTTGCATTTTGCGGGTCAAAGTAGGACATGCCTATGTGGGGCGGGCCAACCCGCATTGCCACTCCTATTGGGAAGTTGGTCGAGAATGAAAAAGATTTCTTTATCTTGGGGAGTCATTGAGGACCTCACCCAGGAGACGTAACGTCTAGGATTCGGAGTCCATTGAAACGGGAACTTCGACCTCCCTTCGGAATCGTAAAATTATGGTTTCTCGTTTGATTCGATAAAAACTTTAAAATACCTCTCTTTAAAGTGTTTATAGGACAAGGTGTAAGGAGCAAAACGGATGCTACCTAGACGACTAGTCAAGGATAACCAACTCACGGGGGTAAGTTTGAACGAGAATTATAATAGAAAAGGAAGCATTGAGGAGTTTGCCTCAACCTAAAAATACACAAATCGCTTTAAAGGCTTGAAGGGCTACCCATGAATTGGGATGCAATTGAGTTGGGGCAACATTGAGGATCTGAAGGACCCCCATCGTAAACTCATCAAATGGAAGAGTGACATGTAAATCATTGAGAAAAGTAATATATACATAAAAAAACTCTTGAGGAGAATTCTCCCGACCATGACAGACTCGGTTGGAGTGATTGCAACTATCAGCTGCAACCGCATCCGAGGGAGCGTTAGGTTTCAAAATGGACACTTTAGACAAAAAAAACCATTTAAAGCGGTAGGACCTCTAAAGCAAGTAGCGACGTCTAATATGCGTGGGTCAACCCACTCATAGTCAGGAATATCAGACACAACATCGATCAAATGGTCCAAATTATTTTTCATGCCACCAGATGCGGAGTGTGTAGGTTCAGAAGACTCAAGATTCACGATAGATCTTGAAGACTCAATAAGGGAAGACATTACTAACCCTTTTGAGTAAAAAATGGAAAAGACAAGGAATTGCTTGAGACTCGGCACTCGGATCATGCTTGATGAACTCTAGCATAGAAGATAAAACAACAAACTCATCAACGTTCACAAACACTTCTATTTATAAAACCCCAAAAAGGATAAAGAATACGAAAAGTCACCTCTCGGACTGTTAGATCACTTCACATCTAAGGGTACCCAACACTTGGCATATGAACCAGCACGGATCAGGGACCGTTAGATCGTTTGGATTGAATAGTGTCCAATAAACAACGTTTCAAAAAAGCACAAGTCAGATCTCACCTCGGGGCACCCAATGGTCACATCTCGACTCTTCAGAAACTAGCGATTCTTCAAGTCTAAGGGGCAAGTGTACTAGTCAGTATTAGACGAGTTAGTCACTCGGCCACGATGACCGACCAATCGTGTTTAAACGTACTTTGAAGCTAATAATGACAGGAGTGACAATGACAGTTACAAAGAGCTCTTGATGAGTAATAATAAGATCCCAAATTATGTTATGAGAAATCAACCAAACATTGATCAACTAAAATATATTCCAGATATTCTTTAATATACCAATGTACCTCCCTATAAATCGATGACATGCTATAAATTAGTTAGCAATTGATATTTGATTGATTCAGCCTATCACAGCAAGGGCCCCTCGACTAAACACTATAAATAAATCCTCTACAGAGGTGTAAGGTACACTTTAATCAATTTACAAACATACACTCTTTACATAGTGCTTACTTAATCGTTAGAGTACCTTTTTTATGTCAACCCAAACCGAGCACCAGCAATCGAGGAAGGAAACTTAAAGGAAGGAGCAAAAAGATCACTTACACGTCAACAATTGTACAATCAGTTTCAGGTACTATTTAGTCCTGGTTATACCGGTAGTGTAAATTTAGATAGTTAACTGTGACGCTACAAAGACAATTTAGGGAGACCCAAAATTGTATGCACATGAAACTATTTATAAAAAAATAATTTTATTATTTTCATTAACTATTTATAATTTTATTAACACAATAATAATATGTGTATATATATATGCGTGTTTAATAAAGAAATCAACTTTATAACTTTCATTAATCTTAATAAAAAAATTAAAGTAATTTTGTTTTAATATTTTTAATTATATTTTATAATAATTGCCTTCAACAAATTAATTATTGGGTAAAGAAAACAAACATAAATAATTAAAAGGAATAAATGTTAATTAAAATATAAAATATCAATACCTAATCAGGTGTAGTAGCATAAAGAAATTAAATAATGTAATACCAGTAATAACTATTCTGTCTCTCCTTTAAATTATATAATGATCTCTTTTATTAGAACACCGAATATATTGTTCGTTTTTTAGGGTTTATCAGTTCTATTTATAATCAAATAACATCTTAAACTTATAATTATTTTATTAAAATTAAGTTCCTCGTCCTTAATTCATATAGTTAATTATTATTTGACCTACTTCCTTTATTACTATTTAATCCATGTAGATGACATAAAACAATTACTCAGGTGGATGAGAAAATGTTTGAAATTGAAGAACACAAATTTATCCATGTGAATGACATAAAACAATTACTCAGGTGGATGAGAAAATTTGGAAATTGAAAAAACAATTTTTTTGCTATCACTGCTGAGATTGATTGAAAAAAATAATTTAAATGAGAATAAAAAAATTAATATACACAAAAAGAATATTTATATGCACAAATAAAAGTTTATACAAAATTCACAAAAAGTCAAATAACAAAATAATAGATTAAATTTTGTAGGATGAGTGTTTTATTCTTTTAAAACATAATTCGAATATTTAATGTTCTAAAAATATCCCGATAGTCGTGTTCAATACCATTTGATTATTTTAATATTTTAAAATTTAGATTAAAAACCACCACAGACTTTAAAAAAAAATCTTTTAACTTTTTTTGAAATCTCAATTAAATAGGTCTACTAAATTATTTTTAATTAATATAACCATTGATTAAATAAAAAATATTCTTTATTATTATTTATATATATATATATATATATATATATTAAGGATGTACATTTTGCTGTTCTTTTCACAATAGTAATACTTCTCTCAACTTTATCACATTTTTATTTGTATATTATAATTTCTTTTATGTCATATTCACTTTATAACTTTTTTCGTGCCAACTTTATTTTACGTAATTTTCAGTATTTTTTAAAATCATTAGTAACTGAAGAGCAACTGTAAATAATAATTTATATGAACTTTTATAAATCTAAAAGACATTTTATATAATAAAAATTATTTATTCTGGAAATTAGCGTTATATAAAAATGATAAAAAAATCTCATTTTCTACAGAATACAATTAATAATTGTTATAAATTAACTGAAAATAGAAAATTACAGACAATGAGAAGCCAGGTTTTAATTTCATGTTATTGTAATATTAATTTTAATTTAAATTAAATGTATTAAAAATATAAGAATTATTTAATATTTGTTGTATAAATAATTTTAATTTAATAATACATAAACTATTTTGTAATTATATGACATTTATTTTTATTTTTATATAAAACATTAATATTTTATAGTGAATCCATTCATTTAGGAAGGTTTGCTTCCCTCGCACAAAGCACCATAATAGTGTAATTTGAATTGTAACTTTATCAAAGAATTGTTCCAGCAGAGGAGTTGGGGGTATAGAGAAGTTTTAAGAGGATTCTTTTTTCTTTGTCTGTCAGTCGTATGGTCCTTCAGCTCCCTTCCTTGTAAATTTTTCGCTCTTCTTTCCTAATCTTGATTTTTGGGTTTCTTGTAATCCAGACTCGGATGGTATCTGCAGAATGCACTCTGACGCTCAAGTCAGCAAAGACGTTAGGTACTCGGTTTTCAGAGCACCGTATATAATGACGAAACCTGATTCTTGGAATATGTGTTATTTATATTATCTATGGTGGACTTTCCTTATTGGGTCAGGTTAAAGAGTTGTACTGCGTTTAGGGTTGCATTACCTAGCTCTTAATCATGGATTAGCTTCGCTGACCTTGATTGAACATAATTGGACTTGTATTGTCGATCGACCTTATGGACGACGTGAACCTTAACCTCGATCGGTCCAATAATAAAGACCGAGACATTACATCATTTATACGACCCACACCGGCACAAGAACTTTCAAGCATGATTTACACAAAGTTGAATATATTTATTATGTGTATTGTACTTTTTTTTAGAAGGAAAAAAAAGCATTTAACACCTATTTTTGTTTTCTCATACAAGCAATTAACAACTCAATTTAATAATAAAATATTAAATTAAAATAATTATATAAATTAAGATAAATGGTTGTGAACCGATTAATTTTAAATCACAATTTTTTTATATATTCACTTTTAAGGTATTTCAATCTGAACATAATTAATCTTTTATATTTTTCTCACAAATATTTAAATATCTACTCTCTCAATTTCTCACATTTTATTCTCAATTCCAAACACAATCAGATTTAGTATTTCATATTTTTTACATTTTTTCTCTCAAACTCCACATACATTCACTCTCTCAAATTTTCAAAACTTTTACTATAAAATCAAAAGAGAATAAATGATTTGGTATTTCACCATATGAACCCACATATTCAAATTTTAATGCGCAACTTCATTTTTGTTGAATAGTAATATTTTAGTAGATGGTACCAGCTATCCAAACAGGCAAACATGTGTATAGAAAAAGAGTCAAAAAGGGTATCAATTCAGGTGCAGGTTAATAATAACAACGAAGAGAAGCATACTTACTCACAACCCAACAACACACATGACAGAGAGAATCAAAAGCAATATATAGCAGCATAGCGCTTTCTTCAGCGCGTGCTTTCACATTCAGCTTTGCTAACTGAGCCGTTAAATAAACGGTTTAAGCAATCCCCGGTAACCCATTTCCCATTCTCCGCCGTGAGACGGGGGCCGCCACCGCTAGCCCCTCTCTACACGTCCCAATCGGTTCATTTGGGTCACCCTCTAAACTTTTCTAAAAAAACAGAATATACACAATAAAAAAATATTTTATATAAAAAGTAGAAAACCAAAAAGGCAAATAAAAATAAATTCTAGAGAGAGAAAGACACAACACCTTCAACTCAACCCCAAAGAAAGTGTTTGAATTATTTATTTATTTTAATTTTTTTCCTTTTTCGGCTTTGGGGCTGCGAGTGTGTGTTTTTCGTTGTTGCTGTGGTTTCGATATTGTCTCCGTCCCCGTTTCTTCGACCGCTTCTTTTTCTTTTCTTTTCTCAGAGTTTCAACTTTCAACGCAGAAGAGAGAGAAAGAAGAGAGAGAGAAAACCTAGAGACTAATTTCCTTTCGCTGGTTACTGTTTCTGAAATTTTCTCGTTTCGGATTTTCGTCTTCGAATTGGAGAATCGTCCGAGCCGAGGCTTTTCTATTGAGAACATTGATTTTGTTGGCTTATTTGTTCGCTGTGCGTGTTATTGAAGGTAGAGAGTTCGTTTGAGGCGTTCGGATTCCGCGAAGCGAATTCAAATGTTGGTTCGAAATTTGATTTCGCCGGAATTTTAGCTCCGATCTTTTGAAATTGCTCGAATCTTAGGGTTGAAGCAATGGATGTCGATTCCTCGATGGTGCCGGAGACCGATCACGATCCGGCTGTGCAGAACCACGCCGCCGCTGCTCCGCCGTCGGCTGAGACGGAAGGAGAGCAGCTAGAGGAGCCTCCGTCGTCTGGAGGCGGATCTCCGGCGCCTGCTGCGGCGCCGCAGAGTCCGTCGGGTGGACCGAGGCTGGCGCCAACTTATACTGTGGTGAATGCAATTTTGGAGAAGAAAGAGGACGGACCGGGGCCGAGGTGCGGCCACACATTGACGGCGGTGGCGGCGGTCGGAGAGGAGGGGACGTCGGGGTACATTGGCCCGAGGCTGATTTTGTTCGGCGGTGCCACTGCTCTTGAAGGAAATTCTGCCGCTTCAGGGACTCCTTCATCTGCTGGAAATGCGGGCATACGTATGTATTTAATTATTATACCTTGGTTTCATTTTCCCCAGCATATGTTATGAAGTTAATATAACATTCCTCCGTATTTTTGTGGCTGAGAATTGAGTTTTGGTATTGTTAGTTTGTTAACTACAGGCTTTGCATGCTTGATGTGTTTTGAAGTAAAACCATTGTAGAGTTTTCTTTGGATTTTCTTTACCCCTTTTAATGAAACTATCTTCAATTTGATTTACTTTTCTCATTAGCCTTTGTTGTTCTTTTGCTCTCATGATCTAACCACCTCAGTCTAGTTTATCTTGTTTTCTATATATTAAGTGAAACTCCTACTTCTTTGCAAATATTTCATTCCCAATCTTAGGGAAAAAATGAGTTTGTGCGATGCAATTAAATGGAATGAATTGAATTATTTATATCACAACTTTGTTTCTGTTTTATGGTTGTTTGTCATTTGAAATGTCATAAAAAATTATTTACAAGACTTTCCATAAATCTCACTTGTTTTCCTATTTTTGAGGGGAACAATAAGTAAAGGAAAAATATGTCGTAGAGAACACTTTTGTTAGTGTCTGTTCGGTTCCACTTCATAGCAATTGCATTCACTCAAACAAGATGTCAAGAACTAATGCACCTAGCAGATAAGCTCTCTTGGGTGGAAGGCCATGGATGGTTTTATATCTAACGCGCCCTACAAGCAAGAGAATCTCACTTTTGAATTTTAGACAATGCACAAATTCAATTTACTTATAAATTACTCTAATTTTGGAGAATGGTGATTGCAACTGGCAAGGATTGAATTCTTGGCCACGTGGTAGTAGAACTGTAAAAGCTTTGGTACCTTATCAAGACCAACTCTACTAAAGGGCTAAAAGCTAAGCACTTAGGAGGTGGAGGTCCGTGAATGTGTCAATGAGTTTCGATTGATACCTTTCATTTTTCATATAATATTTTTGGTTATCATATATGATAAACCATATGAAGTGTTATCTTTGGTTCAGTGGTATAAGGAGCTCAATGAACCCTGTTTTATTAAAGAAAGAATGGTTCTGTTTCAGTATGTGTTGTGAAAAGTATACATTTCAAATAATGTTCTAAGTAAGTAGTAGTTCATGGAAGTAATAATCGATTATTGTTTCCACACCCTATATCGTGTTTTTATTCATTTGAAGCGCCAAATGGTTTTTGTTCCTTAAATCTCAAAATTAGTCATCCTAGTAGAAAAATGTTCAGAACAATGTCTTATTTTTGTGGTGCATATCGATGTTGGTAAAAAACCTTGATTTCACACCAACATTCTTGATTATTTAGTAATTGACTACATCTGCGGATCTTCCTGAGAGGAGTGGTACAAGACAAGCTATAATTTATATAGATTTTTGCATGTTTCCCTTTTAAGAAGAGTTCATTTTGATTGGAGTAGAGGAGCTTCTTCTGTGATAAAATGGCATTAATTACCTTTAACAATTGAGTGTTATAATGTGTTTTCTTAAAATTTATCATGGTATATGATTTGCTTTTCAGGTTTAGCTGGTGCCACAGCTGATGTCCACTGTTATGATGTCTTGACTAATAAATGGTCTAGGTGAGCTTAACCAATTCATTCTTTCTCACCTCCTTTAAGACTTAATTAGTGTTTTTATAGACTTACCTACTTTGCATCAGTGCTTGATAAGGGAAATATCATGCAGGTTAACTCCCTTTGGAGAACCTCCGACTCCAAGGGCAGCACATGTGGCGACTGCTGTGGGAACTATGGTGGTTATTCAGGTAGCATGAAAAGGGTATCTTATTGTTTCTGAACTTATTTCCTTTCTTTAAATGATTAGCTTACTTCATAAGGGAATATTGCAATGTTACACAGGGTGGCATTGGTCCTGCTGGTTTGTCAGCTGAGGACCTTCATGTTCTTGATCTAACTCAGCAATGGCCACGCTGGCATAGGTTTGGATTGTAACCTGTGTTTTTTCCCTTATCGACTTAATGTGACCAATGTTATTTATCTAATCTAGGGTTTTGAATTTCATGTAGAGTGTCTGTTCAGGGCCCTGGACCCGGACCACGTTATGGACATGTAATGGCTTTGGTGGGGCAGAGGTATCTAATGGCAATTGGAGGCAATGATGGTAACTATTCAAATGCCACTCCTTTTGCAATGTGTGCCTTGGTTGTTTTTGTGAGTAAAAATTTATTGGGTGTCACACTTCTTGGTCTTTGCTTTCCAGGAAAGAGACCTTTGGCGGATGTATGGGCCTTGGACACAGCTGCCAAGCCTTATGAATGGCGCAAGTTAGAGCCAGAAGGAGAGGGTCCACCTCCATGCATGTGTGCTTCTACCTCCATGAATTCTACTTTATTTGACTGATATTTTGTTGTCCCTATCTGCACAATAATTTTAAATTCTTAAAAACACGTGATAGGGTTTCTGTACTTTTTACCCTTTGACATCATGAAATACGTTGTGAAGACTGTCTGCATTAGCCAAACTGTTAAGTGGCTAAATCAAACACTTCATTCCAGTTTGCTTTTATATTAATTGATTTAAATGATGATTTTATAGATCTATTTTTTATTCATTAAATTGGTTTCATATTCATAGTTTTTTTAATATTTTCATGTCAAGTCCTGGATTTGATATTTTTCACCCGCTCTCTTTTCTTCAAGTAAAATTTGGCTATAAATATACAAAAATTAATGAAAGTTGAATTGTCAGAAATATTAAGTAGTCTTTCCATGTGGCAATAATGTCCATTTGTTTATTATTACTTTGTAAAGTTGGACTGTGGTGTTATTTGGGGTTTGCTTTAATCTTTATTCCTTGTGTGAGCAATGTGATTATAGAGTAGGCTCACATTCCTCTTCTAGTTGGTTTTATGTACGAAAACTAGAGTTAAACTGCAGCTCAAGTGGGGTTGTTTGAATTGAACCTTCATCTTAATTTGGTAGTTTTGAATAGCTTTAGTATTACTGTTCTCTGAAAGGAAGTTATCTCATTATTGCTTTCTTTTCATCAGTACAAGAGAACACTTAAATATCTTACCTTAGAACATATAAGCAAATGGATTATGTGTAGTGTAGACTTACCATATATTTATGAAGTTGGCTATTGTTTGGTGCAACTTGTCATGGTGTGATTGTCTTAATTTCCATTTAATCATGACTAGGTACGCAACTGCAAGTGCACGCTCGGATGGACTTCTTCTGCTCTGTGGAGGGAGAGATGCCAATAGTGTTGTGAGTTATTATCTATTCATTCTGTTGATTCATGAGACTTCTATTTTTTTATATATTTCTAGTATTCGACTTTCCTTTATATAGGATTGAGTTTGTTTGTGCTTTATTTTTTAAAATAAGTTTTTTTAATAAAATAAGCAGATTTTTTTTACCTTTTAATGTGTTTATCTAATCTGTTTATTTTAAAAATAAACAGTTTTCTGCTTTTTAAAGTAGTAAATCCTATCTGCATATTAAGTTAGTGATTTTCTTAATTTATTTCAGAAACACTTATTTTAAGTTTAATGAAACTGGTCCATAATAGAACAAAATCTGTTAATGGTTAATTGAATGTTTTTCATATTGATGTTTGCATTTAAATGATGAGAAACATTCAAACATTCCAAAACTACTGGAGTGCTTTTTGAGTTATTGAGTGTTCAAGTTCCAGTAGCTTTTCTTACCTGATTGTAGAATTCAATTATTTACAAATGGCATTCATAGTTGTGATCATTTTATGTTTGAGTTCAAATGTTGGCAGGCAATTGCTCCTATCATTGTTGCTTTCTGTTTTGGGCCCATCCTTATTCAGACTGACTCTAATTTTATTCCTATTTAATGTCAGTTATTTGTTGTGGCTGAATTATTTCTTCCTATACTTTGCTGAGAATATCATTTTACCACTTGTGTTTGCAGCCATTGGCAAGTGCATATGGACTTGCTAAACATAGAGATGGTCGTTGGGAATGGGCAATTGCCCCAGGTGTCTCACCATCATCAAGATACCAGCATGCAGCGGTTTGATTCAGTTTATTTTATTTTATTCTCATTTTTCATAGTTGAATATACATTCAGGGATCATGCTTAATTTAATGATTATAGGTATTTGTCAATGCAAGGCTCCATGTGTCTGGTGGGGCTCTTGGTGGAGGAAGGATGGTAGAAGACTCATCAAGTGTTGCAGGTGCTGATCATGGTGTAGCTTAAAGTTTTTGTTTGTTCACTACTTCTGTGCTTTTTTTGATATAACATGGATTGTGTGTTAATGGACTATTATTTTAATTTATTTTTACTTGGAGGCAACTTTTAGCATTATTCTAATTTAAGCTGTATTTTTGGATTCCTTTTCCTGTTTATAGTATTGGACACTGCTGCTGGTGTTTGGTGTGATACGAAATCTGTTGTTACCAGTCCAAGAACTGGTAGGTACAGTGCTGATGCAGCAGGAGGAGATGCTGCAGTAGAGTTGACTCGACGTTGTAGGCATGCAGCTGCTGCAGTTGGTGACTTAATTTTTATTTATGGTGGTTTACGTGGGGGTAAGATATAAATATAACATTTTGTGGGTTCATCCTACTGAATTTTATTTCCAATTTGATTGATATCATATGATATTTTTACCACTTCAGCAGAAAAAGAAATTTGATATTTTTTTATCAAATTATTACTTTGTGCTCCTACTTACAAATACTGCATGAGATTATTTTTCTGTTATCTTTGATTTACATGTTCTGTTATATAATAAAACTAGGTGAGAGAAAATTCCAATAATCTGAATTGCTGGATAATTTCTTCTTAGATGAAAAACAAACCTCGTGATCTGGGATTACAGATTTATGATATAATTTGACCATGATTGTGTTTTACCTAGTTTTTTCCTAGCTTTCCTTTTCTATAAGAGAAATTGGGCAAAAGACATTTGAAGAAGTCATAAAAAATTAAGGATCTTAATTTTTAAAGAAAAAAGGAGGGAGTAACTTTTGAAAAAAAAAGCTAACTGAAAGGGTTTTTAAAAATAAGTTTTACACCTTCTTAGCCTTACTCTCCCTCTCATCAAGAATTAGCCAAGGAAGGACAAATTGTTATTTTTTTAGTTTTACAAGGTTTCAAGTTAAAGCTCTCAAATGACTTTTATTTTTTAAATTTATGAAGTTATTGAGCTTTAACTTTAAAGTTGCTTTAGCCTAAGATTTATTTTATCAACTTTCTCTAACAACGAAAGTGATTTTCCTTTTGATCAAGTGGATAAAAGTTTTGCCCCAATTACTACTGTTCATGAAAATGGTCCTTCAATCCATGTTCATCTTGCAAGCTGAAATGTACGACTTCATCTGATGTATTTACTAGCTTTATGTTTGTTGTAATCGTTTTTAGTAAATACATATACTTTAAATTTTATTGTATGATAGTTTAATTATCTAATCAATTCATAACTTCAAGAGCTGGACTGACTGCAATGTATTGTGTTTATGCTTCAGGAGTCTTGCTAGATGACCTACTTGTTGCTGAAGATCTTGCAGCTGCTGAAACAACCGCTGCTGCTTCACATGCTGCTGCTGCTGCAGCTGCATCTAATGTACAAGCTGGGCGCTTACCTGGACGATATGGATTTGTTGATGATAGAACGAGGCAAGCAATTCCTGAGGCAGCTGCTGATGGCTCTGTTGTTTTGGGAAATCCAGTTGCACCCCCAATGAATGGTGACATTTATACAGATATCAGCACCGAAAATGCCATGCTTCAGGGACCTCGGTATAATAGCTGTTTTCATTTTATTGGGCAAGTATTTTGTGTTACTTGTTTGGCTTCATTCATCTGAAGGACTTTGAACAGGCGAACTGCTAAAGGTGTGGAGTATCTGGTTGAAGCATCAGCTGCAGAAGCTGAAGCTATCAGTGCAGCACTGGCTGCTGCCAAGGCACGGCAGGAGAATGGAGAGGCTGAAGTGCCTGATAGAGACCGTGGGGCAGAGGCTACCCCAAGTGGGAAACAAACATCTTCCTTGATCAAGCCTGATTCTGCTGGTGCAAATAACGTTACCCCTGGTGGAGTTCGGCTGCATCACAGAGCTGTGCGTAATATATTTTCATTAACAGGGAAAGTGTATTCTGCGGAGAAGTTTACATAAAGTATTTAGGCACATTTTTTTGTTGTGTTGAATTTTCTCCAGGTGGTTGTTGCTGCAGAGACTGGCGGTGCATTAGGTGGCATGGTTAGACAGCTTTCAATTGATCAATTTGAAAATGAAGGCAGGCGGGTTAGTTATGGGACTCCAGAAAGTGCAACTGCTGCCAGGAAGTTATTAGATCGGCAGATGTCTATCAACAGTGTACCGAAAAAGGTACAGATTCATCTCTACAACGAGTTATCAAATGAACATAAAATAATTGTATTTCATATTAAAAATATTAGAAAAAATACTTTGTAATTTGTCACTTGGTTGGTCAAGTTTATTAATCTTTCATTCATTTCCATTGCTTACTCCGCATTGCATTTTTTGGATTATTATTTTTAGGGGGTTTCTGTCTATGTTTACATTTATATTCTCTTTTGTTGGATTGCGAAGCATTCTTGCTTTGGCTTGTATTCAGATTCAGAATTGTTTGTAATGGATTTTCCTCACTTTTACAGGTCATTGCACACCTCTTAAAGCCTCGTGGATGGAAACCACCAGTACGGCGACAGTTTTTTTTGGATTGTAATGAAATTGCTGATCTTTGTGACAGTGCTGAGCGGATATTTTCTGGTGAACCAAGTGTTTTACAACTTAGGGCACCAATTAAAATATTTGGTGATCTACATGGACAGTTTGGTGATCTCATGCGCCTTTTTGACGAGTATGGTGCACCATCAACTGCTGGTGACATTGCGTAAGTTTCATAGCTTCCATTAATGGTTATTTGTTTATAATGGATATGGTTATAGTGGCATCATGTTGCTAGTGGCAGACCCATATATAGATGAGGGTGGGCAGTTGCACCCTGTCATTTTGTGAATTTACAATTAAATAAGTTAAATTTTCACGTTTTGCAACTTTTAATTTATATATTGACCCCACTATCAAGTGACAAGTTCATATATTAATATAAAAATCTGTGTAAAAATTGAGCAGACCCATTATATTATATGATAATATATATTTTTTTATATATAGTCCGCACTGTTCTTGGGTCCGCCACTGATAGTGACAACTATTCATTTAGCTGGCTATTCTGGGTCAATAAGGGCAGTTATTTTATTTGGGCTTGTTTGTTGATGTAAAAGATGTTCAATCAAAACCACAACCAGCTTTCTATATTTACCACCATTTTGTTTCTGTAGTTGTTTATTCTTGGTGCATTGTTGAAATCTTTGAGCAATTTTTACAGTATATAGATGTCTCATTTGATTTTTAAGCTTAACTCATTCTTACAAAACTGGCGTGTTAGGGAAGGATTACCCCCACTTATATACTGTAAATTGGCTTAATCTCTAGTCGACGTAGAATCTCCAACACACTCCCCTCACCTCGAGGCATATACATCTCAAGCATTGAACTAGATATTTGTGGGTGACACAATAGGGTCATCAAACCTTATTTTGATAGGTTCTTATATCATATTAAGAAGTAAGTTGAAGTCTAACTCATTCTTACAAAACCGACTTGTAAGGTGAGGATTGCTCCACTTATATACTATAAATTGACATTATCTTAAGTTGATGTGCGATCTCTAACATACCCCATTGTGTCAAGGAATGTATATCTCGTGTGTGGGTTTAGATATTCATGGGTGGTTCGATAGACTCATCAAATCTCGTTATCGGGCCATTATTGGACCACCCACGAATATCTAGATCCGTGCACAATATGTACATGTCTCGACGTGAGAAGAGTGTATTGGAGATCTCATGTTAACTAAACATAAGAATGATTTACAATACATAAGTGGAGACAATCCTTAACTTACAAGTCATTTCACAAAATTGGATCTAATTTTTTTGGTTTTTCTTCCCCCAATTACCTCATTCTAGTCTGCCAGAATTATGCTTCTTGGTGGGGTGTAGTAATTTGTCTTGCATGCCTAGTTAGCAAAAAAATGCATGATTCGCGTATTCCCTTTAAACTAAATGTAGAAGGCTTCTTGTTGTGTGAAGTTAAGGGGGGAAGTCATTGTCTTGTATATGGAAAAAGGTTGTTCCTGGATTCAAAACTATGATCAACCGGTCACCAAATCCCAACCTTACTACAATGATATAATGCATTTTTCTAGATTTTATTTCAATTCATATTAAAATTATTCCAGATTTCTAGATTTTTCTAATTGTAGTTCGCCCAAAGTTTGTAATTGTCTTTTCATAGACATGGTTTTAGTATAAATACAGGAGTTAGATTATTTATAGAACAATATTTAATCTCATTTGTAAAATACATCTTCTGTAAAATAATTTATATCTAATCTAGTTAATATAACACCAACAGGGCTATTATAATACTAGTTACTTGGGCATTTGATTTTCTCTATTGCTAATTTTGTATAAACGACTATCAGATATATCGATTATCTATTCCTAGGAGATTATGTTGATCGTGGACAGCACAGCTTGGAAACTATAACCCTTCTTCTTGCTTTAAAGGTACTCTTGATTGTTTAGGTTGTCTTTCTCTGTTTTTGTGTGAAGTTTGGTGGCCTCATGTTTATGCATAGTTCTGTGAATATTACAGGTTGAGTATCCCAACAACGTACATCTAATACGTGGAAATCATGAAGCTGCAGATATAAATGCACTCTTTGGTTTCCGAATTGAGTGCATAGAGAGGATGGTAAGGAATTTAACGTACCAGAAATTATGTCTTGTTTATATTGAACTCATCAACAATCATGTTTGTTGCTTATCAGGGTGAGAGAGACGGAATTTGGACCTGGCATAGGATAAACAAGCTGTTTAATTGGCTTCCTCTAGCAGCCTTAATTGAGAAAAAAATTATTTGCATGCATGGTGGTATTGGTCGTTCAATAAATCATGTAGAGCAGATTGAAAACATTCAGCGTCCAATTCCAATGGAAGCGGGATCGATTGTGCTTATGGATCTATTGTGGTTAGTGCATGTGTGCTATTGCAAGTTTATTGTGACTGTGTTTCGCCTTTCTGGTTGATAACATCATGAATTGTTTCTAGGTCTGATCCGACAGAGAATGACAGCGTGGAAGGACTGCGGCCAAATGCTAGAGGTCCTGGATTAGTTACTTTTGGGGTGAGTGCTCCTTACCTGTTGTCATTCTAGAAATAATTTTTCAATTTTCTTCAGTAATTTGGTTGTTTGTGTTTGTAGATGAAATAAAAAAAAATGTAAATAGAAAGTAATATCCTAACAGCTGTTTGTAATGAATGCCGTCACTTGGAATTTTCCACATGGTCTTGTTGAATGACTATCGTAATTTTTGACTTATCTTACCTGATATTCTTCTTGAACATCTTTTGTGATCATTTAATCATTATTTGTTACTTCAGCCTGATCGGGTGATGGAATTTTGCAACAACAATGATCTTCAACTAATTGTTCGTGCACATGAATGTGTGATGGATGGGTTTGAGCGTTTTGCCCAGGGACATTTGATCACGCTTTTTTCAGCTACAAATTATTGTGGTATGTTATTGACTTCTGTATTGCACTTTCTCACTCCTTTGATTATCTTCTCATCTAAATGTTGGCACTGCTTGCTCCAAAAGGTACCGCAAATAATGCCGGGGCAATATTAGTTTTGGGTAGAGACCTTGTTGTGGTTCCTAAACTGATTCATCCATTACCACCAGCAATTTCCTCACCAGAAACGTCACCAGAACGTCATATTGAAGATACATGGATGCAGGTACTCCCTCAAATATTTTTCATTAAATAGTAGTGTTTTTTAATAGTGTTGCAGATATTTAATTATTAATAATTTTGAGCTGATGTGATTTCAATGGCGCTTTTATTGTAAAATAAACACGTTTTTATTAATGCACACAGGAGTTGAATGCTAACAGGCCACCAACACCAACTAGAGGCCGCCCCCCAGTAACAAACGACCGAGGTTCGCTGGCTTGGATATAATGATCGATCATTAAAGAATGTGTCCAGAATATTTATGCCCTACTGGCTCGTGCTAATCAGCCTAGTTTTTAGTGTTTTGTAAATAGCATGATGCCATTTACGGGAGTCTCCGAACCTGTGAACTTAATCCCCGCACAAAAGTTTTGGTTCTCACTACTCCGTCAGCAGGCCTTGATAAGATACACGCTCGGTGTGCAAGGTTGGCAGCCACCGCTACGTTTACTTTGACCAGGCTATCAGTTCCCCCACCCGTTTGTAAATTGAGCATAGGTTACCAAATCAAGGTTATGGTTCTGTCATGAAGGCTATTTTTGTCTTCTATTCTTACATATTTTTTATTGCCCTTAGGCTATTGTTGAGGTTTTGTTAATCAAGAGGACAGGAGGGTTATATTTTTTTTTATGTGATGGTGAGATATATAAATCAGAAATCTTCTTTGGAGGGTCATGTATCATAGGTGTTGCTCTGTAATTTTCATCTTTGTACAATTAATTTTTGCGTGGATAATATTGTCCTACGAAGAATGTGAATTTTGATAATAGATTTTGCATTTTTTTTGCACTGTTAAACCTCTGTATTTTTACTTATCTTCCAGTTGCGCTTTTGATATTAACTATTGCTGTGCCTGGTAGCTAATGATCGAGTTTTCAGCCGACAAATAAAAGTTATTTATCCATTCATAGGATACAAAAAACAAAATCTTCAATTTTTCTCACTGTTTTTTCATCTTACTTTGTGCGCAAACGTTGATTTGTCATCGTATAAATGAAATTCTCCATAAACACGTCTAACCTAACATTACAATGCTTCAGTGCGGATGGCCAGTAGTCATAAGTTTGTTTTTTATATTTAATAATTCCTATGTGTCAGTATGGGGATGTAACGACGTCCTAGCATCCCACGAAAAAGGGACATTCATTCGCTGGAGGTGTACATTCCATTAACATAAATCGTATACAGGTAACAATCAAACTGATACAAAAGATAGCCTACATCAATGAGTTCTCTCGAACTCCTGGTTTAATTGATAGCTGTCATCATCTTCTAACAAATGGTAGAACCCATACCCCTAACCTCTTTTTACAGGCCTTTGAACGTAGGATTTGTTGGGGTCCTCCGTCTTAAGCTTCGGAGGGCGAATTTCCCCTTTCTTATTCTGCGAACATACAAAATGGTACATAATATTATTAATCTTAGTTCCAATACATGTCAGACGGAATAGTCAAGTATACGAGATATCTCACCTTCTTTCCACCCTTCATAAAATCTCTCCAGCTGGATACCTGATGATGAATTGCATTAATTTATAAGAAAAAAGTACGGCATGCCAAGAAAATTCAGCTTATTTTTTAAACAGACGATGAAAAAGCATGATAATATTTAAACAGCTTCAAGGCAAGTAAATGCAAGAATCAAAACAAGTCATGCCTATAAAATTCAGATTATCTTTTAAACAGCTTCAGATAAAAGACAGGTGTAGGCTTAAAGTGCAAGAATTAAAAACGGAACCCTTGTATCAGTTGAGAGGAGAGGCTGCTCATCAGTTGTGACTAAACTTAGTAATAAGAGGAATGATACATTGACAACCTGCTTCAGTATACAACCTCTATGATGATATAAAAACTCTATGATAATATAAAAAAGGGTATTGTCATATCATACAAAAGTTGAAATTTTAGACAAAGAAAAAGGGTTGTATGCTAGAACAAGGTTGTCAATGTATCATTTTTTTAGTAATAACTACTAGACCATTTAACTATTTTCTACTGTATCCCCAGCGATGGTGTTACTTATGTTAAAAAATTCTTAATAAATATCTCATTATTTTACCAGATATACTGGCACTTTAAAGATAACCATAATACAGAAAACCAGAAGAATATGTTGAACGTGAACAAAATATTGCCAAATTCTGGAAATCTTTATAACTTCATTGTAGATATCAAAGAAACACATCAGAAAAAAAAATGCTTTAGCCAAAGGTTTGATGTATAAAATGAAGTTTAAAGATGAAGTCATAGAAAACTAACCCTCTTCTCTCGTGTTCCTTCCCATTCCTCCTCGTGTTCACGCTTTCTTTTCCACATTTCTTTTTGTTCCTCTTCATCCTTTTTCAATCTGCCTTCCTCCTCAGATATCTAAATAATATCGAATAACTTAAAAGGAATAAATTATCTCCAAATGATCCCGCTGACTTGTTACTAACATTTTCAAAGACACGTGAAAATTTGGAAAGGGTGGATTAGAGCATACCCTCATTTGCATTTTTCTTCTCCTCCATTCTTGTTCTGTTAATAGTTCACGAACTTTGACCTTGAGATCCTGCTTGAATTCCTCTGACTGTTCATATTGTTTATCATATTTTCCCTGAGAAAAAAATAAAATGAATTTCTTAAAAAGCAAGGGTATTGTCTCTTAACAAATAGTGATAGACTGAGTTTTCAATATCAAAGTCTAGTAATCGTAGCATTGAGTGTGTAATCGGATCACTAGGGAGGTACAGACAGACACCACCAATAAGCAACACACACACAAGGGGAGACTATTCTAATATTCTAGGTTGCAAATTCTGGTGTTAAAGATCTTAAAATTGCAAAAGAACCTTTATAAAATTATGCATACCTCTTCAACCAGAGACTTAATTTTTGAAGCTGTATCTTTCTTGAGCTGTTTCTTCCTCTTTGCTCTAAGTTCTTCTGCAGTTCATATCGATGATAAAATTAGTTCTTTTCTTTAATATGTACCTAGCTTTCCCATGAATAAGCATTTCTTCTAGGGGGGGCGCATAAAAAGAAACAAAAATAAGAAGATAAATGGGAAAAGAAAACACAACAAAAGAAAGCTTGATCCCAAGTCACAATTTTGGGGTTTGCAATGAGGGAAAAACACTACTTTTGCTAGAACGACAAAGATAGTAAACCAGGTATCACAATAATTCAGAACAGGCTACAAAGCTTAGCGGAAACAATAAGCACTTTTAAGACACATATTCAGAACTAGATTCCAAGCACAAAAGACAAATATAAAACTAACCTTTGGCTGAATTAACTTGGCTAAGAAGGTAATCTCTTTCATTTTGATCCAGTAATAACTGTTGAGCTTTTGCTAATGCTGCATCCATTCAAGTAAATACCACAGCAAATATTAAAAAATATAAACTTCTATTTTTCTGAACCCTATAGCTGAAAAACTACTACTTTAGATCATTATGTTAGAAATCACATTCAAAATACAGAATCAATTTGATCACACAAAGAGTAAAAAAATAGGATCCAGCTTCAGACTCTCCAATATTGTAGTTGTAACCAGTAAGTAAAGGGGTAAATATCGAACCAAATAGCAGTTGAATGACACATAAAATACCAATGGTAATAGGTTAAGCTGAAGTAGATACAGAAGATAGTACAAAGTGGTAATTAATAACAGTATCTACTACAAAAAGGTAAGTACAAGAATACGTTGAAAGAACTGTTTATAAATTCACAGTAGTATGTCTCCTGAAGCTATATCAAAGTAACTGTGAGAAAAAGGATGCATTCATAGGGGCACACACTATTACTAATTTTGAACCCTATTTTCCATCATATATGCCGAGGAAAGAAGTAATCTCTCCCAATATGTCAAAGCTTTTAGTCAATAATTATTCTAAAAGTAACATGGCTCAGTACATTTATGCACTTATTTGTCTTCCGGAAGGAAATTACAAGTTTTGGACTCAAGCTATAGTCCCTAAGTAAATTATGTCTTTGATTGGAGAGGTATGTAGAACTTTACTAGTGTTTTACCATTCTCTGCTGTATGATCACAGCAATTGCTTTCAGGACTCTGGATAGTAAATAAAAAAGACATGTTTTAAACAATAAAGTAACAAAACATAGTTCTATTTGAAATGAATGGGGCCCAACTCAACCCCAAAAGCTAGTTCAAGAGCGAAAAATTGCTTAGTCTAATGCAAAGGTTACTTTGTCTATTTTCCTGGCTGATGTGGGACATCTTAGCTCAACTCCAAGACCACTGGACATCGAAATGTGGCTCAATATCTAGATTGAGTATGCCGCGATACCATAATAGATATAAACTATGCCTAACCAAAGAAGCAAGTTCACGGGGTGAGGATTTTCTGTCTTATAAGGACTACAATGGCAACGTTCATAGAAAATATGGGACAATCAACAAGTTCAAATAAAGATAAACAAGTAAAATATTTAATTCTTCGGAGGCTATCATAAAGCATGTAGTCATGTACCTCCAAAAGCCTCCTTTGATTGTGGATGCTTACATTTGTCAGGGTGAACCATCAATGATAACTACACAAGATTGGCAAAAATATGTTAAGAGATAAGCCAGCAGACGAGTTGAAGCAGCCCTCAGTACGAGGAAGACATTACCTTGCGGTACTGTTTTTTCACATCATCAATTGATGAATCAAATGATAGGTTTAGATACTCAAATGGATTCAGCTTAAAACAAGAGAGAATCCTGTGAAGAAAATCAAAACCCAGAGAATGTTGATTAGAAAGTAGAAACAATACCAAATTTATTGTTTTCAACATAAATATTTGGTAATAGCGATTACGAATCAAGACTATCTTTAAAATTGCAGATTGAAGAATATATTTGTTTAAAGTTCACAACTACACAAGCTTGCGCCCTTTCTTCAGCCATTGTTCATCATTAATGAATGAACCATCAATTACTAATTTCAGCTCCATCCTCAGGCCTCCTTGCAAGTTTGTTACATCTTCCGTCAAAGATAATACTCAATTTATTCCAGCCAGCGAAGAGCACAACATACAATGCTAGCATTATGTACACTTCAAATAATTCTCTCAAGTTGTAATCAAAGGCCAATCATATACTCATGCGAATGAATTTGCTTCTTCCCGGCATAAATACATAACGGCAGACCAAACGTTGATACTAAAATTCGCCGGTATTACGAAAAATCTGACAAAAATATCGCATCTATGAAAAACTGAAATTCAAACACGAAAGCAAAATAAAATGCCAATCACATATCTCCATCCTCACGCGGACGCATATCATCAACGTTCCAACAAATCAACCGACAGAATTTTGTATCACGCAAAAAATCTCAGCTGGAAGCTTCGGCGGTCCAAATCAAAATAATTAAAAAAGCAAACACTTCAAAACCACAACATAAATTCTCCAACAGATACAATAATTAAACAGGAACAACTATCCAGAAACCCTAACCATGACCTAACCTAAACATGTAACATCAACGCACGCATACATTAAAAAAATTACACGAAATAAAGAGAGATTGCAGAAAAACAAATTCAGAAGCACACAACGAGACAGCGAAACATACGCAGACAGAGAGAGACGTAGAAGTACCTGAGGACTTCGTTGTCCCTCTCAACTTCGCTAACTTCGGCGAAGAAGTTTTTGAGAAGCAAATCGTCGCTGACGGTAGCCGCGTGGTTTATGTCTCCCATTTCGCTTCGGTGGAATTCACTATTCAATTCAATTTTAGCTTTGAAAACGAGATTCGCCGATCGTAACTCTCAGAATCCTCTGGAACCTCTCTACTCACGAACCACAGTTTTTGACGCCGTATGTATGGCTTACAATTACATAATATTCTAGCGCAGTGTTTGTTTTATTTTCCCTTTATTCCTGAAAAAGGGCTTTTATTATCTCTAGTTCAACAATCAAACTACGCTTATTACTCTATATCCCTTCCGTCTCCTATATCACTAAAACGAAACGTCGTTTTAGAGCTGGTTCAAGTTAGTATCAAGTAATTATTATAAAAAAGAGATAAACATTAATATGCACTTTTAATATCTCTTATTAATATTTCATTTTTTTATTTTATTTCCGAAAAAGGAAACACTTTAATGGTTGGTGTAGTTGTTTCTTAAACAATCATATTACCCTCATTAAATATCTTTATATATAATTGACATTACCCATTTTATTTTATCAGTTATAAATTAGATGATACATATAACAGTTTTCTTTTATAAATGATAAACCAATCTTTAGAACCAACCTCTGGCACCACTCCCATTTTTTTATGAAGATCATATGGTTTCTGAATTGGTTGTGCAATCGAAAAACCAAAAATAAATTGCTGATTATGTAATTATTTTTTAAAAGGAAATGATCTTCAGATTGCAAAAATTTTTTTTTTTCCAAATTATACCATTCGAAAGACATTTTTAACTTTCAAATTATCTAATTTGAAAACGATAAACATGAAAAAAAAAATCTGAAAATGACAAACATGTTTAGAGAGTGTAAAAGAAATGTATGAAAGTCATGAAAGAAATACTCTTAAAGCAATGGTATATTGGCCCACTTCAATTGAATTTGGGCTTTTGAGTGTTTCTTAAGATTATTATATTTTTAAAATGATTATGTGCCTTGAGGGCACATGCCAACTGGTATTAAATACCCATTTTATTTGCCAACTCATGACGATTTTTTTTTCTGCTCTTCCATGTTTTTCTTCAATAATACCATATTTTAAAAATATTTAAATTATTCTTTAATGTTTTTAATTAAACAATTGAAATTTGGAGACTTCCTAATTATAGAATTCGAAATTAAAATTTGTGATTTTTATATATTTTGGATTGTGCAAAATATGCATTTTTGAATTGTACAATATGAAATGCATATAGATTATACAACTAGATTGCATAAGTACTGTACATTTCAAAATGAAAATTTTGTATTTTAGATTGTACAATCTAGATAAATATTTTTAAAAAAAATTATGCCGGACAACATCATTAGGTGTAGAAAGAAATCACCCTAACTCACAAATAGAAAGATACAAGATAATAAGTATATATATATATATATATATTCACATTTTTCTTCTTTCTTCCTCTCATTATTTATTTTCCTTAAAAAAAAGAAACAAGAATAATTTTTAATTCCTCCCCCTCTTTAAAGCACTTATGTTTTGTTTGGATTAAGGGATAAATTTGAGGAAGAGGAAAATGACGAATTTGAGAAAAAAAAATGAGGTTGTTTGAATTAAGAAAAAAAAGTGAAAAGTAAGGAAAGAAAATTTTATGAGTGATATGATGAGTGTACTTGATGAATTGTTTTTTATTGATAAAATTATAATATTACAATTTTGCCCTTATAATTAAAATTAATTTTGAAATGAAATATGACTATTTATTTGTGCATGCAATTCGAGTATGATTAAAATATATTTTTTCTGGTCTATATGAACTATCTAACATTAACATTGTAGATACATGAAAAAGTTATTGAAAATATATTTTGATAAAATTAAATAAAAATTATAACATAAATAACTATAAAAGATTTAAGCAAAATCCTATCAATTTTGACCGTAGATGTTTGGTCTAATAATGAAATTCAATCATATTGTGATCTTACTTACTTCAAAATATTTGAAGATAACATGTAAATGTGTTCTTAGTTAAATATAAAAAATATAAAATATAAACACAATGTTTAAAACTGAAAATTAATTTGGACATTCCAAATAATCTAAAAACACTTTTATTATTGAACGATTATACATTCATAACTGAGTTATAAACTTTTTGGAGGTTTAAGACTTTTTCACTTATATCAAAGTAAGAGCATTTTAGTGTTTATTAGTCTTAACTGTTTGATTCATTCTTTGTGGATTAGTATGCAACATTTCTAAAAAGAAGTATAGATATTTTTGAAAAATTTCTTGATTGATTGAGCAGGTGGGTCAATTAATCGAGATATGTGATTAGTTATTAGATATAGATATTATGAAAGAATAAAAAAAATAAAACTTGCTCATATTTTTCTCATTTAATTGGACAAAAGTAATATATAGTTTTGTTATACTAAAAGTAAAGTTGAAGAAGCTAACTAGCAAAATATAATTTGCTTTACACATGTGTGACAATTATACTATTTTGTGTAATTTCGTGTTGGATACTACTAGTATAAAGCAAAGTTATGGGCATCAAAATCTTTGTTAAGAGAGCCTTCTCGAAACACTTATATATTAGTTTTTATTACCCAATGTACAGTATTTAGTTTTTGCACTACTATTGAGTAGTAGTTGTTTTTCTTTCGTCAGATCCATTTTGTTTTTACTGAAAAGGCTGAAAAAGAAAAAAAATAATGATAATGTGGGGGAAATGGGTGCTATGGACCAACATTATTGGTGAAGGGAATTGGGTGGGTGGGTTAAAAAAACAAAAAGTAATTACACTTTATTTTCCAATAATATATCCTGCCATTTTAAAACTAAACAAAAAAATAATTAATGCATTATTACCGATTTTAAAATCCCATTAGACATCTCATTAATCCTAAACAGCAATAAATATTACGGGTTATAAAATTTTCTCTTACAATCTTTTAACATAGGTATGTTGGTATTCGAGATCACTAAAGTAAAATGCAATTAAGAGTCTATCTAACAGACTTGTTCACAAATGTTTCTCATAAATAAAAATATTTTTTAATATATTCCTATGCTAATTCTTTATATAAATACACATGTATGCTTTTAATTATTACAAAAAATATTTTTTTTGTTAGTTTTAAACTCCTGACATTTTTCAATATTTTTTAAACACTATTACTTAATTAATAGAGTTAGTTTAAAACTAAAACTAAAATTAATTATTTAATTAATATAATCAAGCTAGCAAATAATATTTGAAATTAATATATATAGTTACGTAATTCAATTAAGTAATATATTTTTTTATTTAATAAAAACAAGACAAAACAATTATATTTTTTTTATATTGTGTTTCATTTAAAAATATGACTTGCTGAGATTTTTACAATTTATTTTTTCTATATATTACTTTTGAATGATGGTAAAATAATTTGTTTTATAATATATACTAAAAATCATTTCAAATATTTAAAAAGTAAAATCACACTCATGGCTAATTTAATTTGTGGTGGTATTGTTTTTCCACCCGCAGAAATAGAAGTTAAGATATAATTGAATTAAAAGTTGATGATGTTGTCATTGTTCTCTCCATAATTGTTTTTCACATTTAATCACATCATTAAAAGATGGTGGAAAGTTCAAGTGGTGATAATTAACTTTAGAGATGACACACATTAGAGAAATTGAGGAGAAAAAACTATAAAGATCAAGTTCAATATCACTTGCGATCTTTCATGTCTCTCTAATCAAGCACATAACAGCCACTATCTTTGATTAATCTCAGGAGTGGTGGAGAGGCAAAAATATCACAGGACAGATCACGTTGTTCCCAAAACATAAGACCACTTAGAAAGGGCACGACCAATTTTGAAACCCCATTGGTCTATATTTTGCAAAAGGATGGTCAAAGAAAAACTTTGGTTATGGAGTTGTTGATAGCATAGACAACACAGATATAATTCATGACACTGTCCAAGAAATTTTTTTTTTCTGATCTTACAATTACAAACAAAAGTATTAAAACTCTTTCACTATCTTTTTCTCACCCTCTCAATTTTGTATTATTTGACTACAGTTCCCTGAATGAGTGGAACCAGGTGGAGAGAGAATGCTACAGCAGTAAACAGTGATTGAGTTGAGTAACAAGTTTTGAATTAGCAATGAGACCAAATCAGGATCTCAGGTTATGTAGCAATGCAATAAGGTTCCCCGAACAGAAAAGACCTCCTAGAATCCTTGCAACTCTTGAAATTGTTGTGTTGTAAGGTAATCGTGGTAGGAGAAGGAATGGTTTTTGAGTTGGGCTTGGTTTTGCAATAGTATTCATAAGAACTGAAAGCACCCGAAGATGAGGGAACTATCCGAGCCCTTGGCCTTGGTGGCAGAGGACTATGTTGTGCCACATCAACATCCTTAAAATTGACCACATTGTTGAACTTCTCCGACCATTTTGGACTTCTGTTAGAATCACCTACTCCACTTGGTTTGTTCATCATTAATGCTAAGCCAAACCCACTAGACAACAACATGGGTGCATGCTCTTGCTCCTTCACACAACACTCAAATTCCTCTGCCTCATCATCACCTTCCTCGAACTCCTCTTCTTCTTCTTCTGCTTCTTCTTCGGAGATTTCAGTAAAACTGAGGACAAGGCGACCATTTTCTCGTTGAGCAGAAAATTGGTTCAGAGAAGGAACAGACACAGCTTCTATGAACAACCTTCCGTTGTCACGGTGGGATCGCATGTGAAGTGAAGGGAGTGGCGGAGGAAAAGAACGAGGAGAAGATTTTTTCACTGCATGGTTTTGTTCTTGCACTTGAAAATCTTCCTCGTGAGAAAGCTCCACTTTCTCTCTCTCTTCCTCTTCTTTTTCTTCCTTCTCTTCCTCTGAATCCTCTGTCTCAGACGGTGAATAAGAAGAGAACCCATCTGAACCAGTTTCGGATCCTAGACTCTCCGTGCATATCTGGAGACTCTTTTCACTCAGACAGCTCTTTGACCTTCTCACAAGTGGATGAACATAAGGAAGGGTTGTTAATTTGGAGCTTTCTTCGTTTCCTTTCTTCGACAAAATTGAACTCCATACGTCAAACTCTCCCAGTTTGTCCACATTCTCCTCCTTCTTTTGAACTGTCTTCCAAATCTGGCACCGGTTTTGTTTCATTTCTTCGCTGTTGTCATCTTCTGACGAAGACGATGAGTCAGCGGCAGTGGCTTCTGTAAGCGAGCGAGAGATTTCTTCCGAGGAAGCGATCTTTTTCTTGGGAGAAAACCCATTTTGAGAAAGCCATTTCTTGGAAGACATGTCTGCGGATAGAGTGCGTCGAAGAGAAGTTGCAGAATCGTTGTTAGATCCCAAAATGGTGACAATGCCCTGCTTCTGCATCAGAAGAGTCTCTTCGTCTATTCTCCGAGACTTAGGTAATTGGATTTTCTTGTTCGTACAAGTTGACATCTTTAGTACCAAACACAAACAGAAGCACAAACACTTACTTATCTGCATGAAAGGCAAGAAAAACCAATAAGAAAATGCCAAACAAAATGTATATAGCCTGAGAATCAGGTAAACTAAACTAGTGATGATACCAGAATTTGAAGTTACATATTAGGTACATACGCATGCAAATTTAAAGAAAAAAAAAACAAATGGGAAGCTTAAAACACTAAAAAAAACAATTTCTTGGATGAATAGTTACCTTAAGCAACAGAACAGCATTCAACAGAGGTCTACTTTGAGATGAGTGGGGGTGAGAGTTGTGAAGAAGGTGGAAAGGGTGAGGGTTGTGACGCTTGAGATGATGTTAGAGGAATGGTGGTGGTTGATGGTAGTGAAAGAAGGGGAAATGGGGGGTATTTGTAGGTGCCAAAAAGCTTCTTCAACTGATACCCTACGCCACCATGAAAAGATCCCTTTATTGCTTTCCTTTTTTTATTCTTTTATATATTTTCATTATTTCCCATTTCATAAAAAGGCTTCATGCAATCAAACTCTTATTGGTTCATAATTTTGCTGTTTAGCCATAAAAGAATGTACTGACTGTTACACCACTGAGACATGAACTAAAATGAAAAGGGTATCAATGATTAATTTAAACATTCAAACTTAGTTAGAATTAGAATCATTACTTGGGTCTTATCAAACCTTCAAAATGTTTATCTCTTATTTATATGTATATGTACTATTCAATCTATATCAATACTTGATTTATACTTATACTACTAACGACTGTAACTCAAATACACAAGTTATAAATTATCATTCCTATTTAATACTTCTTCTTCAAGATCTTTTACCTAAACTTATAAAAATATGGTTTAAATATATATATATATATATATTTTTTTTTTTTTAAATGTTCCTAATTTAAAATTTTCATGCAAAATTGATTTTCTAAATTAAAATTTTAAATCTACGAGATATTTATAGTAATTTTTTTTATGTTAACATATCATGCTGACGTAAATGTAATAATGTTATAATATATTATCATTTAAAATAAAAACGATAAGAACTCATTTATACTTCTTTTAAGACAAGTATTCAGGGGACTCTAAAGATTAAATTAGGGATAAAAACAAATTTTAATTTTAAGTTACAATAACAGAAAACATATTTAATCCTAAAATTATTTAATTTTTTAAAATAATTTTCTGTGTATAATAAAAATAGAAAAATATATATTTAAAAATGTTATCTTAAAATTAAAAAAAAAACAAAGGGAATAAATTTGCCTTTAGAAAGCTATTATGTGAGAAAAAAAATAGTGATTAGATTGAAACATGAATCAGTAGTAATTGAAATTTAATTTTTAGTTTTTGAAAATATTAAAAAAAAAATCAAATTAAAAAAAATATCATTTATTTAGTGTTGGTCAAACTTTATGGATAAATTAATTTTTGCGTTCAACGTAAAAAAGAAGAAGTTTATAAGACATTATTTATTGTAGGAATTAATAACATGTATGCAGTGTAATATTACACTTAATAAAAAACAATCATGAGATAAATCCTCATATTATCTAATCATGTATCACTACACAATATAATATTCATGTCATACTTTCTGGCATAACAAATTGGTCATATCAAGAATTCAACTTCTACAAATTGATCAATAACAATTAGTTAAATATGGCTAATTGACAGTAACTACTAGATACTGTGATTAATTTAGTGGTATGAACTCTAATCAGTGTGAAATCTTTAACAGGAATAATATAAGCGGGGTACAGCTAAAAAATACTTGTAGAACAGTCAATACATTCTATTGGATTATATGGAATTTGCTTAGCCAACCCCCAACATTTTCTTCTTTTTACTCGGTGTACTGGGTTGGCCGGATTGCTGGATTATTCACATACTTTCGATACATTTAAATTCAAACAATATTCTAAAATATTATTTAGTTAATAATAAGTTAGTTTATTTATAAAGCGTGATTAACGCATAATTGGAATTTTTTTAACCCTATGAATAGACCATGATAACAAAGATTCAATCAAAATGTATAAATAGAAAAGACAAACAAACACACCTGCAAATTCTACTCGAACTGACTTGAACATCGAAATATCTTTACATATTCATCCTTCGTCATTTGGTGAAAGCAGAAGAACTGAAAGGCTAAAAGACCTTAAACTTGGAGGTTGAGAGAACCATAAGCTGAAGAAAAAGAAATCATTATTGAAAGAATTTAGTGTACTCGATATATATATTAAAAATTTTATTGAATATCAACTAATGGAATGATAAAAATAGTTATTCATTATATTGATTAAGTTAAATATATTTTATAAACTAAAAATTATTGATATATAAAATAGTTTTTATTATTAATAAAAATTCATAATAAAATTAAATATAATATTTTCAGTAACTAGTAATTGTAAACAAATATTTGTTTGCTTAGAAACAAGTTTTTTAGTTTTTCATTAGTTACTTTAAGACTAATTTTTGTAATAAAATTAAAAACTATTTTTTAGCTTTTAATTATCATATTATTAGAGATTTAAATTTTTATATATTTGGTCTTTAAATTGGTTTCAATAAATTTGGTTGTTAAATTAGTTTCTATATAATTAGTTACTAAATTAGTTTTTATTCTGATATCAAGTCCATTTAGATGACATCGATAGGGTTAATCACCGTATCCGAGATATTTTTCAGAAGTTCAAAACTCTGTCAAGATTTTGTCCTTAAAACGCATTAGAGGATTAATTTAAATTTCCCTTTGTTGTACTGGAACAAACTGTTGGGGACTAAGGAAACTAGGATTCGTCTTGGAATCACTCTTCCATTTCCAAGGATAGAGCTCCAAGCTTCAAAGTGGACAATTCATTTAATACGATGATTGATTTTATCGATACTATCTCATCGAACTTAAGATCAGAACAATTTAAATATAATTGGTAATGATATATATTACTAACATTATTATTCATTTTAATTGCAACATAAACACTAACTTGAACCAATTGTCTTTTGAGATGTAGCACCCCTTAAAAATAAAAACATGTTGAAATGAACTTAGAAACCCTGAGACATTAAAAAAAATAGAAAAAAAAATCAATCCTCAACTTCTAAGAACAAAATAAATAGTTCATGTTAGTTAAAATGCTCATGCAAATTTCTTTTTCTTACACATTTATAGAATTTATGATGTGATAAAAGAAAAAAAAAATAGAAGAAAAGAAGAAGAGGTGTCTAATAAATATATGTATTTGTATGTGACATGCAATGTCGTTTTCATTCATTATGTTATTCAACAAAGTATGGTTGATGACCTAGTGGTTTAATATCATAAACTTACTTTATTAGGAAGGTAAAAAGCTATTCCATCATATATAAGAACAAGAACATGCCATGATTGGAAATGATAATTGTATTTATATATGTTGGGACATAATAAAATGTTCATATTGTATGGTTTAGGTCGAGTCTGATAGTATTTATGGTTAAATAATTTTTATCATATTAGGAACTGATCCAGACAGGGTAAAAATTTGAGTTTTGAGGAGCTTTTACGTCAGAGGTTGAGGGATTGTATGGTCATGGATAGAGTCTGGTAGAATTTATGGCCAAATCATTTTCGATCATAGTATTTACGAATGATGGGACCCAAATCATTAATTGACAGATACGCGGATTAAAATTATTATAACTTAATACGACTAGGAAACGAAAAGGAACGACTTGACATAAAAGACAACAGAAAACAATTATCAAGAGACAACATTTCTTAAGATTAGAAATCACTCTTTGTGTCTTAACTGTATACTCTAGAAAAAGAGAAATCTCTCTTGACTAGAACAATAAAAAAAAAACATCTCTCTTAACTAGAACATTAACTACAACAATAAGAAAGAAGAAAAAGTAACCGTTAAATTGGATTCAGGTTTGTGTGTATACAAAATGGTATAAGAATTATAACATTTTTCATATTATTATTTAGCTTGTCTTCTTATTTTTGTGTGACTGCAGGAAATCCACATCTCATTGGTAGGATACGAATTAGGAAAGACAAAGTGACATTTATGGGGGTGAAAATGGCTTAAGAAGGAAGCAAAGGAATCAACTTTGGGAGAGAGCAATCTGATTGGGCGGCTAGAAACCCACAATCCCACTGTCTCAGAGAGAATCTCACACTTATATCAATATTAATTTTAAACTCACATATTTTAATCACAAGGAATAATGTATGTGGAAACGAATGAACGCGCGTCATGTCTTGCTTTTTTCGACCTCCTTTTCGTTACAATACTTCCTTCATTTGTCTTTCACTCCCTTTAAATTGGAATTTTTGGCAAACTAGGTCAATTTTTGTTTTCTTTTTATCAAAATAAGTATATTTTTATCTATGTGTTAGAAATATCGCATCAATTATAAATTATTATTTTTACAATATATAAATAAAAATAAATATTATTTTATAAGTATATTTTATAAAATTAAGTTAAATTTAAAATTTAAATTTTAATAATATAAAAAAATTGTGTCAATATAACATAATTTTTAATTTTTAATGTAATCAGTTTAAATTGAAGTAGTATCGTCAAAACACGACTTCACATTAATTTATCGAAAATTATGTCACCTTAATACGATTTCTTATAATAAAATTATATCTTATTAATATAAATTTTCCATGTCAATAATTTTAAAAAAAACAACTTCAGTTTAATAAAAGAAAATTGCCCCACTTTTCTTAGAAAAATCTTTTTAAATTCCTTCTCCTTCCTCGTGGAAACTCATCTGTCTAATACTCTAATATACGTATAACAATGGCAATTACATGCACAAATTAATAATACACACAAAAAGGTGCTGACGTTGATCAAGGTTTCAGACTCAGGGAATAGAATAATACACTATAAAATGCCAAATAACGTAAAAAAATGAGGAATAACTTCTACTATTATTTGCAGGGGCCGAGCTAAGAGAATTTTTAAAGGACCAGCCTAAAACAATATGACTACAATAAATCAATTTTCCCATGCATGATATTTATAAAAAAAAAATAATATATTTTTTATGAGCAGAAAAATATACAACTATATTAAATATTATAAAAGAAAAAGAAAATATTATCTTTAAAATTAAACATGCTAATCAACGTATTAAATCTAAAATAGAATTAAAATATTAAGAAAATCATATTATTTGTTGTACATGATATAGTAAATAAATTACAAAAAGTGGGATGATCATCAGCTTTTTGACCATCCCACTCCCTCACCCACCCCTAATTATTGATATCCTAAATTTATCTATTCTATGAATTTAGTTTATTCATTTTTAATTATATAAATTCAATTTCTTAACTTTTATCACTTTTATAATTAAGGTTTTGTTAATGTACTACTTATTTTGATGTGTGATAAAAGCTTGAAGGAAAAATATTTTACATTTTCAATCGCAGTTTGGATTTTTTTTTTTCATTTTTATTAAAATAATTTTGCTATGTATATTTATATTTTTAAACAACCATATTACTTAAGAACGTTAGCAATGAATTTAAAGCAAACAGAGTATTAATTGTTGTTTCAAACACTACACCATTGCATTTAGAATATATTAAAATTAGGTAATCATGGAAGATTCTACTAATAAAAACATGATTAAAAATATAATGGATAAATTTAAAGATATTTGGATATACTTTGACATCCTCGTGTAAGATGAAGTCCAACATTAAAATATAACTCATCATTTTGAACTTACTCAAATTAAAATTAAAATATATAAATTTTGTTAACTTTATTTCTATGTCTCATATGAATTTAGGAATTGTTGTGTAGCAAATATGATATTAGAACATGGAAAAAATTCATTTCTTTTCACTCATATAATTTTAATGTAAAGATAATTTTTTCGAAGAGTAGAAGTTGTTTCAACGTGGTAAAGTTTGATTATTTATTAATTAAGTTAAAAAAATGTAAGTATTCAAATTTTATTTCATAAAAAAATTATTATTTTTTAAAAAACATATTTCGATTGTCTTCTCTCTAAATTTTTGAGTGATTTGTCTATTATTTTTAAATTTTGAGTTTCTTATTAGTGAGAAAATAGTCTATCCATCAAAATTTTACTTAGAATAAGTTTTTTTTTACTTTTTCTTATAGTTGCTTGTTGATTTATTTATATGTCTAAGGATATTTGTTTGCATGTGAACTTTTATGGATAAATATGAATTTATGATAGTTTTGAGTTGTAGTCATAGAGTTTGATGATGAAAGTTTTCTTTGTTAAAAAAAAAATAATAACTTGTTGGAGTTTGACTTAAATAATTGAATTTTTTTTATAAGGAAAGTTAGTTAAAAATTGATAATATCTTAATGTAGAAGATCAGGACTACATGGATGTGACTTTGTCATGGTAATGTATTTTATGTAGGAATACTATATTGACATGGACGGTTGGACTTTTATGTTTTCAACATGTAAAAATGTATAAATATGATAATTTTTATATTTTAATTATGATTGGGTATTGTGAAAGTTGTTAGAAAATGTTAAATAAATGTGATTGTATTGTTGATGGATGAAAGATTAGTTAAAGTTGTTGACAAAGGTATATTTTTTTATTTATTTTAAAGAATTGATAAACTGATTTAAATTAAATTTTGTAGTTGTATTTTAATGGGATCAAGTTTGGATTTGAATATTTAATGACATTAAGTGAATATTAAATTTTGTTTGACCATTTTAGGTTGACTTGAATGTGTTATGTGTGGTAATTTGAGAGATAAATGTATTTAAATAAATTTTGTTTGATGTAAATGATTAAAAGTTTTAGAAATTTATATATGTTTTTATTTAGGTTTGTTGCATGATATGTATTTGGTATTTGATGTGGAATGTTGTAAACTTGAACCAATTTGATATTATTGAGTTGGAAACGTGTAGATTTTTTTTTTTAATAAAGATGGAGCATATTAGTTTTGGTTGGATCAATTTGGTACAAGTCTTATGCATGATTGTAGGTATTTATAGTCTACATTTTTCACTTAAGTGACACTTTGGTAGATAAAAAAAATGCAATTAAGAGGAGAGACTCAAATCAAGTTGATTTTTTTTCTCAAGCAAAGGTATTTTCACTCAAGCAAAAATCTCTCAAAGGATAGAGAGGTTTGATATGACTTAATTTCCGCTCAAGTAATAATCCCTAAAAAAACTAACTCACAACAATTTAAAGAGGTGTTTATTTGTTTAAAGACATATGTTTGTTATTTATATAGAAAATATGATTTAATTAAATTACTTTTTTGTTATATAAATATTGTTGTATAAAAATTGTATTCGTCAATTATGAGTTGTGAAAAGTAAATTGTTGAGACTTAGGGTTGATGGTGTGATATGATTTGAGATTGATGGTGTGATGTGAATATAATGTTTATCAAAGAGGTAACACTAGGTGTTATGTAATGATGAAATGTATTGAATTTTGGGATGTTTGTAAAAGGATTATCTTGGTTCTATTGTTTAGTGAACTCATATAGAGAAATATATTAGATGGTAAGAGTTGATGAGTGTTTCTATGACTTAGCTTGTGACTTAAAATAAAAGTTGGGTCTTATAATTCATAAGAATTTACTTTGTCACACAAGTGGATAAAGTTTCTTGTAAGTCAAGTTGTTAAAAGAGGAAAATATTATGCATTGTGCAAAATCTTTTGTGTCTAAATTCAACATATATGTATCTTATGTAACACTTGGACTATTATATATATAATTGTTCTTTAATTAGAAATTTGGAGTAGATTTTTTTTAAATATGATTTTCTTAAGGAGAATATTAATCATAACATAACCTCAAATATAAATGTATGTCAATATTTGACATTTCCAAGGCTTCTAGAATCTAGGTCAAACCTTGAAATTCCGCACCATTTAGAAGTTCTTATAGAAGCTAGGTTAACCTAAAACCTAGGGTGACACATGAAATGAAATGTGGGCTTGGCACAAACCCAATTTATACTAAGTACACTCTAATCTACTGAAATTAAAAATAAGGAAACTAGCTGGTGCTTAGCTCCAATCATGTGGGCTCTACTTCTGGTAATCCTTTCAGGAATGATAGGCTCTGAGGCACTGGCTATGGAATGATCCTGACATAGCCTTGGGTTCTGTGTCATGCTCATGGTCATCCTTATGAAAAGGTGGGCTAGCTCAGTGGATGCTCTATCTCTCAGGGATTCATTAGTAAGCCTTAAATATCAATCTTAATAAACTCAACACACAATAAAGACAATGATGACCTATGACTTGACCTCTAACCGTAATAATTGGGGCATTTGACTTGACTCACAACCATAAAACTTAATCTTACTTTATGAAACTTATGATTCGTTCTCACTTTATCAACAAGTGACTCAATCTCACTTTATGACACATATGGATCCATATTCCACTTTTGATGATCCCCACTGAACATCAAAAGTTGCTTGAGAAGTGATTATGTAGTTAAATATTTCTCATAAAAAACATTGGTATAATCATAATCATTTTTCTCAAAAAATTTTGCCATTTGCCAATAAAAAAAAAAATACTGACTACCTAATCTTGGCTATGTTGAGTAGGCATCGAACAATCCTAAGTTTGGCTTGTGAAATATTCTAGTCCAAGACACTATTATGAACTATCCAGATATTCACTTACTTGACAACTCCTTTAGACTCTAATCGATCCCTACCTTTCATCCCACATTATACCAAATTGTAACTTCCTAAATACAAAGACAGATACATTAACATGGTGGTTTTAACTCAATGTAATAAATGATTTTTTCTCAAGTGGTATATTCTTTTACACTTTCAAAAATCACAAAACATGATGACTCTTAAGATATGTCACATTTGTCTTACCAATGATCCATAAATCATATAAGTAACTTTCTTTTATCCAAACACATTAAATAAAAATAATAATTAATTTTACTCTATTTTTATTCTTACTTTCTATGTATATTTAAGTTATAAAAAAATTATATTTTAAATAATATAATATGAAATGAAATAAAATAAAAATGAACTTTAACAATTAGATATGGATCAATATATTATAAGAAAATAAAATAATAAAAATAATAAACAAAAAATTAGGACCAATGCATAACTAGAGATAAAAATAAATAAATAAGACCATGTAATGTAACTGGAGGTAAGAATAAATAAATAGGATCGGTGCAATACTGAAAATAAATTAAATGACATAAAAATAGATAGATAAATAATAAATAAATAGAACCAATGTATGTAATTGAAGATAAAAATAAATAAATAAATAAGATCAGTGCGTAATTGAAGATAAATATAAATAAATAAATAACTTAAAAAAACAATACAATGATATATGAATCAAATGATTAGTAAAAGAAACACTTAAATTTATTAAGATCAACTCTCCATTCCCTTTAATTGGAGAGATATCTAGAAGTAAAACAAAGTGTAAAGATTTAAAACCTTTTTACTCCAAATCCCCGCTCCCCCTCTCTCTCCCTCTCTTTCTATCCCTCTCTCCCTCTCATTCTCTCCATGTCTTCTCTAGGTATGTTTTCCAATTTTATCATTTATAATATTAAAATATAAAAAAAATTAATAATTATTTATTTTAAATTGAAAATTTGAATTTTAGAAAATTTAGAGAAATTTGAATTTGAAAAAAAAACCCAATTTCTTACAACTTTACCCTTTAAATAACTTTTTTTTTAAAATCAAATAATTCTTTAATAAAAAACCACATACAAAAAAAATTATATAAAAAATATATTTTAATTATTATTTCAAAATTATTACATTGCAAATTATTTTTTTCTTCTTTAAAACATAAGTATATAGAAATATATATTATAATTTGAAATATATTTGTAAATTTATTATATATTAATTAAAAAAATACAATTGTTATAAACTTATAATGTATATTATTATGATGTAAGTTAAAAATTTAGATACACAACTTTGTGTTTCCGTTAGTATATATAATTTAAATTTAATTTAATTTATTTTTCAAAGTCATCATTACATTCATTAATATAATCTTATTCTTTCTTATCTTTTTATTTTTCTTATTTCTTTTTATCCATAAGAATGTTTCCTTAAATAATTAATTATTTATTTATTTAATAATTAAATATTATATTTTTGTAATTATTTATTTATTTTGAACTTTTTAGTATTATTATTATTATATTTATTTTATTTAGTCACAATATATAAATATATATATATATATATATATGCATATATTTTAAATATGATTTTAATCATAAGAGATAAAAACATAAGATTTTATAATTTTTATTTGAAATTAAAGATAAATAATTAATATAATTTTCTAAAAGTCGAGATAATACATTTTACAAAAGTCATCAAATGTCTATGTGGTGGGATTGACTGATTATCTTTAGGATGTAGTAAGTGATGTCAGATTTTGACATGAGATAGTGTGATTAGTTGTGGGATGTGAGAAGTGATGCTTGTTGGTTTTGACATGAGATGAATAAACATTTGAGTTGATAATGTGAATGAACCTATGTTTGGTATAAATGTTTTAAGTATTTATGACATTAAATGAATTGTCTTTTTTATGTGTTATGCAACTTTTTTTAATTACAACTTACATTTTGTTGTGAAGAACATATTTTTACATGAAAACATATGATGTGATAGGTGAGGAGAAAGTCCGACAGAGATGCGTTAATGCATGAGAAGAATATTTTGTGTTATATGTAAATCAAAGAAAAATTAACTTGTTTAAGATATTAAATAACTCTTTAAAGTTTACATAAACTTTTGATTCAGCAATTTCAAGTTTATAGTATTTTTTTAGAAATTTTTGTGATATAACACTTAAAATACAAACTCCTTAATTGAAATAATGATATTTGTTAGCAGTTGGACTTCCTCAAACCCAATATCAATATGTTGAACAAATTAATCAATAAAAGTAATCTCAATGCAACAAAAATATATTCGGAAATTATACCAATCATAATACTAAGGCACAATGAAAACTAAAAATTTCAAAAATGTAAAAACAAAAATGATAAAAAAATACAAGAGAACTTACCTTGTAAAGAGATAAGCAAATGAAAGCATTGATGGTGTTGCAAATAAAAGGAGAAACACAAATAGCACCCATATAAATCAAAGGTAAGTACGACGAAGACAATATATGTAGGTGAAAAATGAGAACACCAATTCAATGGCGAGCCATAACAATGATCACATGACTTATAGTGATAAAGTAAAACAATAGAAAAGGAATAAGAAGAAAACAAAAATAATTTGTTCTCAAATTATTTTAAATTACTATCATAAATTTTATCATTGTACAACTATTAACCTTGAATTCTATAACCATTTTTATATAACAATATTGAATAATATTGACTAAGTGTGAATAAACTTTAAACTACCAAAGTTACAATGCTATACTGAAATTTGAGTTATACTTTGTTTAGTTAGAGATATGAAAAGTGAATGATTGATTAGTAGTGATTTGAAGAGAAAACGAATTAAAGGTGGAATAGTTTAGTTTGATGAAAAAATATTCAATTTGAGTAGAAAGTTTATTGATATGCATTGATATACTTTATTAATTTAATTTAATTAATAAAAACTGATAAGTTATTTAAGGTGTTATGTCAAAACTATTTTTAGATGTACTTTTTAAAATATAAATACTTTTTATTATAACAAATTACTTGAGAAAATAAAATAATTATTTCTTAAAAATATTATTTATTGATTTCCAATAATATTTATAAAAAATAAATAAATAATCAATAAAAATTATTTTGAAAACCAATTATTAAAGATAAAACTAAATTAATAATTTACTAAACAATCCCAAAAAATTTACCTATTTTTCTTAATATTGACACATCTTCCACTACAAGAAAATCATAAAATAGAAACCAATTTTAGAGACAAAAAATAATTAGTTGTTATAGTGGTTAAATTAAAAATTATTTTAGAGACTAAAAAAAATTTTGGTTTCTAAATTAGTTTATGTTATTATTAAATAGTTTTATTTAAATTCTAAATTTGGTAGAAAAACATTGGTAGCTAATTAGATACCAATTTAGAAACTATTTAATAATAATAAAAAATAATTTAGAAACCAATTTTTTTAGTATCTAAAATTGTATCTAATTTAGTCATTATAATAATTAATTATTTATTTTTTATCTCTAAAATTAGTTTTTATTTAACGAATATTTTCTTATAGTGATATCTCAATCAAAACTTTTCCTACAAATCCTCACATAAATCATATAAACCTAAATACGCACCTGATAATTTTAAATCAATCTCCATAAATTCATATAAATAACAAATTACTCTTACCAAAGAAGCCATTAATTATGTATAGCTCAAATAGATGGATGGATTTGGACTTGACTTGTCAGTTTGTACATTTTAACATTCTGGGAATTCGAATTTTTGGTTCAATATATTCCTTGTATATAGTTATGAAAATGATCGATTGATTCGGATAGCAATTATTTTGCAACTTAGCTATCATGTTTGCAAAAGCATAATGTATTATTCACTATTCACCTTATTATATTATATATTATATTCATAAACATTCCAAGGTTCATAGCGCTAATCAAACGTCTCGATTAATTAATCGGTAACCAATTAGAAGTTGGTAATTAATTAATTAACACCATTCGCGATAATTGGATTATTTTACTTTAAGATTCCGTCAACCTAAGTGCTATCTTACTTAAACCTCAAAGCAATACCATTAAAATGAATATGTGTGGTCCTATGTTTGAAATACTGCTTAATTCACCCTTGGAATTTTTCAGCAATTATTTTTTAACCTATAAAAGTTGGAAATAGCATAGTGTTTGACCTAACCTTGTTTTGAAATGGCTATTCATTATGGAAGTATAAAGCTAAAGTAGCATGTTCGTCTTATAATTTGTTGTATTTGTTTCTTAAGTTTTTTTTCTTTTAATACTTTTGGCTGTACTAGAAGTCACTAAACAGTCAGTCCAAATTTGTATATGCTTGTGTATTATAATTTATAAAAACAATTAAAATAAAAATTGTTTAATCTATAAAAGTAGCAATGAAAGTGTTCTTGTATAAAAGGTTGACTAATATCTCATACCGGTTAAACAAGTTATTCTTTCAATCATTATCTCTTTTTTTCTTCAGACTCCTTTCCTAATGTTTAGTTTCGACTCTCGCTCGATAATGTACTTGCAGAAGATTATTCGACCCTCAAGTAAGATGCTCCGTATAAGAACACAATAAATATTGTAATAATAACATAACATTATTTTGATTGTTGTACCAATTTATATGTTGGATTAAGATTTACATACTTACTATGATTAAGATTATATTAACTTTACAAATTAACTTATGTTAATATACTTTTTAATACATTCTTTTTATGAGGATTGATTGGTATCGTCCACTCTAAAACCGTTCAATATCTAATAATACAAAAAGATTATCTGAATGAAGTATTGTTTAAGTTATGTTTTTAAGGATGTGATTAGAAATCCGGAATAATGACCTTTATATGCAGTTATGCTTCTTTGGATGCTTCGTAATCATTGAAATACTTGTCTTAATTACTGTGCAAAAATCAGGTTTAGGGTTACTCATATTTTTCGTGAAGGGAATGCGTGTGCTAGTAAGTTGACTAATTTAGGATTTATTCATAGAGAATTCTTCCATTGGTATAATAGGTTTCCATCTAGTTTGTTCTTAGAATTCTTTATTAATAGGTATAGTCTACCTATGTATCGTTTTTGTTAACATATGGACTTTTGTCTAATCCCCCCATATTTTTGTATTTTCTTTCTTTTTCTTTTTTTAATAATACTTTTTTCATGTGATGATAAATGATGGTTGTTATTTGAGATGTCAAGTAGCATAGTAAATTTTTTTATAAAATAAAATAAAGTAAATACTTATATATATTTTATTTTAGATTGAAAATAACACTACATCACCGAGGAAAATATACCTAAAATTTAGTCACTCCATTAAAATAAGTTTGTAGATTAAATTTGGAAGACTATAATTGAATCGAGACCTTTCAATAAATAAATAATTATTACAGGCACATTGAAAAAATGTCAACCTTCTATATTCTTATTCTCAATTTTACTAAGAATATGCATAACTCATTTTTTATGCAATGCAAAAATATTGTTTATCGGCTACTTTTTCTCTCACATTTACTTTACAATTAGTTTAGTTAATAAAATATTATGATAAAATGCTAATTTATAGTTATGCAATGGTATCAAAGTAGCATCTCTCTTGTGCAATTATCTTTACTGTATTTTATTGTAATTCTAACACGTAATGAGTAAGATGCACACACGAGTTGCAAGAGTATTGAAGCAAACAACCAACAAGAAAGAGGCACGTAATATAAGAACATGAAAACTTTAGCCACAGAGCTGCATTACCTTATAAACAATTGCCATAAAAAGAGAGACCAATGGTTATGGAAAATTGGTAATTGGAGAGCATAGGGTTCTGTCCCTGATTCCCACTTGTTCTTACTCTATACACACAAAAACAGAGAGTGGACAAATTCAATATTTAATCTTGCTGTTCTAACATTTGTACCTACTTTCGGTGTCGTTAGAATTTCTTTGGTTAAGTTTCGGTTCCTTTTTATGATTATTTTTGCATTTCCTCCTCCAATATCATGCATGATAAGACATTTATTGTGTATTGCTTGTGTATACATGTGCACACTTTTATAGTAGGATAAGTACACCTTTACACAAGACAATCTTTTGTGTTCTCATGATACATTGGTAAAATAGGTATGTGCAAGGGGTGAGAGCCAAATCGATAGGTTTGGTCAGAACAAGAAAAAGGTTCGACGCAGTGGCCACTTGTCAACATTTTAGCACTTTGTATAGGTCTGTAGTTTTTTTTTTTTTTTATCAAAGATTTAGGGTTGCTAGTGGGTTGAAGATACATGTAAATAGAGGTGGTAGATAACTCGAATTAAGCTCGACTTTTCAGTTGCTTGAACACTGTCTTCTATAGAAAGGGTACAACATCGTACATTGTTAGAGAATTGATCTCACATGTTGTGTAACATTTGTATCTCTCATCCTCACATGTCCATAACATGTCTTCACATAATCAGAGGGGGAGAGAGATAGGAATACATTGATATGTCATAAAAAAAAGTTAACATAAGTAAAAAAAGTTAACATAAAAGGAAGATATACATGCGTCTACACTTTTTTACTCAATATCCATACTACAAGAAAATATGAAATAAAAACCAATTTTAGAGATAAAAAATAATTAATTGTTATAGTGATTAAATTTAAATTTTTGGTTTCTAAATTAGTTAAATAGTTTCTAAATTGATATATAATTAACTACCAATGTTTTAACTACCAATTATTTATATTATAAATTTGGTAGAAAAACATTGGTAGTTAATTAGATACCAATTTAAAAACCATTTAACAATAATAGAATCTAATTTAGAATTTTTTTTAGTCTTTAAAATGATCTCTAATTTAGTTACTATAACTACTAATTATTTTTATCTCTAAAATTGATTTTTATTTAATATTTTCTTGGATATAGAAATTTATTAAAGATGAACTCTAATCATAATTCAATTTTATAATTAATAATAAAATAAGATTTTGACTTAATTATATATTATAAATTAATCTTATTCTTATTAGAATACATTTTTAAAAATAACTTTAATATCCAATAAAGTAACCTTATTCTTATTGGGATAGAGTTTAGATAGATCATATTAAAAAATAATAAGTTTATTTCAATTTTAAACGTACTTATACTTAATATAAAATTTGCATCCATCTTTATACTATAAATTCATCTTATATTTGGTAGATATGAAATATCCCATTATCTACCTTCAGTTATTTCAGTATATATAAAATTTTGATTTAGAAAAGGTGTTCGATATTAGGAATGAGTGAATTTGAGAACTTTTATTTGTTTTTACTTCTTGGGGTAAAATAGACATATGCTCTAGTTGCCTATCACAGCCATGTTTTGTAAGGGAATTAAAAAAAGGAAAAAAAAAATGAAGAAATTTGTGGTTGAAACAGAGTATTATCCATAAATGCAGCGTGGATTTTCCACCGAATAACAACTAAGACGTACCAGATTCCAATATATATATATATATATATACACTAAGGTTTTACCATCTTACAGTGGCTGAAATGGTGGTGGATATATGAGCAAATTGTTCACGGCAAAATCTAACAAAAATCTTGAATCTATTATATACGTGTCTCTGAAACATTATTCGAAGAAATCACGGTGCATGAAATGATCAATTGACAAGGAACAATATATGTGGTTGCTGACTATGGATTGGACAAATGAAAATGGCTAAAGTTATGGGTGGTACGAAGAGAAAAATGAGGATGCCAACAGATTTTGTTGGATACTTGTCCTCTTAGTTAGGGTTGACTCAATATATTGTTTCAATCTCATTTTTTTGTGTGTTTTTTGCTGTGGTTTTTTTTAGCCAAACTCAACACTTTAAAACATTAAGTACAGGCACAGAATTGAGTTCTGTTGGCATATATCTTCTATATGAGAAAATGCCTTTAAAAGATCAAGGCTATAGTTGTAATTTCATATTGAAATATTAGTAATTTATCTCTATATATATGATAATTGATGAATTAAAGTCAACTCCGTCAATTTTAAAACCAGATTCTGTTTCCATCCACCTAGAAACAGGACTCATTACTTTAGAAAAATAAAACGTGCAAATATTATATAAGAATCAATTTTTTTTATGTCACGTTAATTTTTAGAATGAGTGTAATAAACATATATTTTTATAATATTTAATAAAGAGTTTTTGTTTTTATTTTTTATTAAAAAATTTAAAAAAATATAAAACACAAAAAAGTAAAAAAATAAAAAATAAACATGGATCTACCAAGGCTCAATTCCCTATCTAGCACCATTTACATCTTTATTTCCCTATTTAGCACCCTTTTGACTTTATTTCCCTATCTAGCACCCTTTTGTTTTTATTTCCCTATCTAGCACTCTTTTATTTTTTTATTTCCCTATCTAACACCATTTTAAAAATAAATAAATAAATAATAAATTATTATTTTTTTAATAATTTTAATTTTGAATGGATTAAAAAATAAATATTTTTAATGTTTAAAATAATTAGAAATATAATTAATGAATAAATAAATGATTTTTTACAAAATAAAAATAAAAAAGTAATAAATTAAAAATGTTTACTTTAAAATTATTTTTTTTTAAAATGAAGAAAATAAAAAATTAAACTCTACAACAACATAAAAGTTGAATCTATAAACATAAATTAGTATTTATTTTTATTATTATTGATGATGTAATCATGTTAATTTCAAGTAAAAAATACAGGACATATTTATAAAAAAAACCAAAGTCAATTAGTATTAATTAATAGTGGACACATAAATAATATTGAAGTGTTTACCTAAATGTAAAATTCTAAAAAAAACTAATACAAATGTTACACTTAATGCTTAAAAATGAGACCAAAAAAATAAGTATAGAAAATAAAAACAGCAACAATAAAATAAAAACAAAAAAATAGATATAAATAAAGAATGACAGAAAAAAAAAAACAACTAAAAACATAAAAGATATAAAATAAAGGCAAAACAAAATAAGATAAAGATAAAAAATATAAAAAAAATTCAAACAAAATAAAGATAAGAGATATAAGGCGATATTAAATAAGTATATGTTGATCATAAAAAGGAAAATAAATAAAAGATGATCATTCATTTGATATTTTCATTAAATAGTTTGTGCAAAATGAAACATAATTAATGACGAGAATTGCACAATCCAGTAATTTTTTTTATAATTTTAATTTTGAATGCATTAAAAAAATATATTTTTAGTATTTAAAATAGTTAGAAATATAATTAATGAATAAAAACATAAATAGAAATAAATAAAGAATGCCAGAAAAAATAATAATAACTAGAAACATATTAAATGAATGATCATCTCTCATTTATTTTCCTTTTTATGATCAACATATACTTATTTAGTATCGTCTTATATCTCTTATATTTATCTTGTTTTGATTTATTTGATTTTTTTTATATCTTTTATCTTTATCTTATTTTGTTTTTTCTTTATTTTATACCTTTTATGTTTTTAGTTATTATTATTTTTTCTGCAATCTTTATTTATTTATTTATGGTTTTTGTTTTTATTTTATTGTTGTTGTTTTTATTTTCTAGACTTATTTATTTTTGCATTTTTTTCTTCTCATTTTTAAGCATTAAGTGTAACATTTGTATTAGTTTTTTTTAGAATTTTGCATTTAGGTAAACACTTCAATATTATTTATGTGCCCACTATTAATTAATACTAATTGACATTGGTTTTTTTTATAAATATGTCCTGTATTTTTTACTTTGAAATTAACATGATTACATCATCAATAATAATAAAAATAAATACTAATTTATGTTTATAGATTCAACTTTTATGTTGTTGTAGAGTTTAATTTTTTATTTTCTTCATTTTAAAAAATAATAATTTTAAAGTAAACATTTTTAATTTATTACTTTTTTATTTTTATTTTGTAAAAACTTATTTATTTATTCATTCATTATATTTCTAATTATTTTAAACATTAAAAATATTTATTTTTTAATACATTCAAAATTAAAATTATTAAAAAAATAATAATTTATTATTTATTATTTATTTTTAAAATGGTGCTAAATAGGGAAATAAAAAATAAAAGAGTGCTAGATAGGAAAATAAAAACAAAAGGGTGCTAGATAGGGAAATAAAGATGTAAATGGTGCTAGGGAATTGAGCCGATCTACCAAACCTATGCAAAGAAAAACAAAAATCAAAGAAATTCTGAAGAGAAAACACGAGTAACTAACTACCTTGAGAGTTTAAGAAAAAAAGAAAAATAAACATAAGAAGATAAAAAAAACATTATCTAGATGGAAGTCCCTAAAGATAACAAAGAGTAATGTCCATTAATTTTTTTTTAGATTAACATATTTTAGAAGTCTTTTTATTATCTTTTATTATAATATTAAGAGGACATACCGTTTTTTTTAGGTTTATACTTCTTTATCATTTTTTTCATACTAAAACTTAGCTATGATAAAAATAATAAAGAGTTTATTTGTCATTAAAATAATTTAATTATATGTTAAAGTTTTGGATTATATTAACAAAACTATTTGAGTTATCACACGAACATTATCTAACCCGATAATGACAAAAATCAAAACTCAACATTACGTGTTTATGCATGAAAGTATTCATTATGGAATAAATAATATTTTTACCTAGTATTATATCATGTGAAAATTGTGGCTATATTATTTAACATTTTAAAAAATATGAATTAATACATGTATTAATAATATAAATTTATTATGTAAAGTTTGAAATTTTTTATTTAAAAAACATTAGACATCTTTTACAGGAAAAGATAATTCTCTTTTAGTTGAATAAGATTATTATCTACAACACAATGTTTTATTTAATATAATTACATATTCATAACTCGATGGAGTAAATTTACTACTTACGTTCTTGGTGGTATAGTTTCTTGTTATCTTTTACATATATAAAATATGTTTACTAAACTCATAGATTGAATATAATTCAACTTTTTAATATTTATAAAAAAAATACATAATTTTACGTGTTGTCATATGAAAATCTAGCGTGAAAGGATTCATATTCATTCCCATTCTCTTCACATATATTATTGGGTAGCTGAGATTAGACATCACTTTACTTTGTCTGGTGCAGTTTTTGTCTCTCATTTTGTATGTCTGTTGCATGCTGGATACTCCTTAATCTTAAAAGATAATTTTCTTGGTTATAGCCCAGGACATGATGAAGATGTTGCAAGAATTTATCCTTATTGCACAAAACATTAATAATTAGTTTTTGACAAAAATAAAAGTTAAAACAGTCTCATTACTGGTTCTGGTGAACAATTTAATGATGCAATCTTATCTTAATTGTCTCATCAACTATTTACACGGATAGGTACACTGACACGATACGGATATGGACACAAAAATACGTATAATTTCTAAAATGTAGGATACGGGGACACATATCTATATATTATATAATTTTGAATTATATAAATTGAAAATAAATATTTATATGCAAAAGTATGTTTCAGATTCGTTTGGGAGCATATTTTTCATGACTAGTTCAAAAGAATTTGTTCCTTATTTTTATAATCATAATAAAAATTTATACGATAAATTTGAATTTTTAGAAAATTATTGTATTTATACCTTTTAAAATTGTGTTAAAATCGTGCTAGAATTTTAAAAAATCCAACAAATATTTTTTGAATTGAATACTTCACCGATAAGTGTCCTACAAGTGTTGGCACCGATACGTGTGTCCGACATGGATACGTCCATTCAAGAGAAGTGTCTGAGTCTCATAGCTCATAAAAGAATTAAAAAGTGTTTTCAAACCATTATGACGAGTCCTCCAAAAAATATGCCACTTTTCATTTTTGTTTACACATTTTTAAATGAAAAATAAAAATAATCAATATCAAATAAATAGTTTAAATTAAAAAGAAAAATAATAAGAATAATAATTTACTAAATATATCATATGTATCTGATCAAAACAATTGGTAGGGAGAACCCTTCTACTTAAAATATAATTTTTTTTCTTTCATGAATTACTTTTAATTAGTATTTTATTACGGAACCGTATTTACGATAAATGGTTGTATTTGCTAGTTAATAGAATAAATTTAAAATAGGAAGAATTTTTTAAATATATAATTTTATTCTTGTAATAAAAATCAGAGTGCAAAATTTTAATTTTCACTCTCCTGTTATCTTAATATTTCAACCCTAGAAGTGCATCTCACCCTTTATATTCATAATTATAAAATTTCTCTCAATTATCTCAAACTTTTTTTACTTTAACATGTACAGTTAATATTATTAATTGCTTAGTTATTTTAATATATTTTATTTTATCTTTTTCTTTAATTGAATTTCAATAGTCTTTTAAAAAAAATGAATAGTTAAAAATTAATGCTTATCTAATGAGTTAGAAACTGGGCCATAAGTCCATGAGAAATGGACACCTTACAAAGATGGGCCCATTCTTCAATCTTCACAATATACAAGCACAAAAGTTTAGCGGTGTTGATCAGTTGTTGCAACCAAAAACCCGTCTTGTCCCTTCCCTGCTTCATTCACACTCTTCTGCATCTCAATTCTCGAACATGTTGTAGTTCCTCTGCAACAATATTGATTCCGCTATCGTCTTCTTCATCCATTGCAATTCCTTGCTGCAACTGGCAAGTTCTCACTCGATACTTTGTACCTGACAGAGGTAATTTTTCTCTCTTTCTCCGATGCTTCTTTGCAATCTGTTATCTGTTATTTATCACTTACCGCCTGCATTAAGAGTTCGTTGATTTGTGTGGTCCTGTTGATTTAATTCGTCTGCGTTTCATAGTTAGTTAATATGCTTAATTGGATGTGTCACGATTAGGATTTGAAAACACCGGTTTTCTTTAGTTTCGTGATGGTAATGATTCGTAGATGATAATACAGCAAAATCAGAATGAGCATTTTCAGTGAGGTGGAATGTAGACGTATATCTAAATGCTGTCATTTGTTGTCATGTGAAGAACGAGTTATCATGTATTTAGCTGCGTATGTTTCTTGGATGGTAGAACTAATAAATTAGGAAGTTATTGAGTGAAGTTAAAAGTTCGTGGTAAAGCATCATAAAATAAGTCTGCAAAATTACCTAGACTGTGTATGACTTAAAAAGAGTACACACAAATTTTATGTACATGAAAATAAGTCATTTTCAAGTAATTAAGTGTATATAGCTTAAAAAGAGTATAGACAAATTTAATGTATATGAACAGAAGTGAGGCCCAAAAAGGCTGGGAGAAAGCACGACCAAATATGCACTGCTTGAGTGATGGAAATTGCTTATTGGATTTTCTTTTTTACTGTGGCTTGTTCTTTTGATTCAAAATTAACTTGTATAGGGTTGGGGATGTTCCACATTTATTCGTTTTAATGGAAAAAATGAATTTCAATTTTATATGGCACTAACTACTAAGATCTGATTCTAGGGATTTTTTACGTTATTACTCGTGATTAGTTTGTTTACAAACGAAGAAATGACTGAGAAGCCTCGGAGCATTATACTAAATTGAGTTAAGGATATAGTTGGATGAATGAGGATGAATTCCATGTAGAAGTTATTTATCAGAATTGGATAGATGACCAGAGTGCTTGGGTATGGGGATGGTGCTATCCTAACAGATTTGTAGGGTTCTAAATCATCATCATCTTCCTTTTGTGATCTGCACATTAAACTTCAGGAGAAGTTTAATGTTTGGCGTCAAATGAAGGTGAAAGGTGAAATTTGATAAGGAAGGAGTATCAAACATCAAAACTGATCTCTTGAGCTGACATTTTTAATATTCTTTTATGGGCCATAGTTTACCTCATGCTAAACTGCCTTCCAAGACTTAGATGTATTTCTTTCTTATATTCTTTTCGCAAAGAGTCCAAAAATATAAAGCAAATTCATGCCCAGTTAATTACTAATGGCCTTAAACTGCCCACCTTCTTGGCCAAGTTAATTGAGACTTATTGTGGCTCACCAGACTCACACATTACTAATAATGCACATTTAGTGTTCCAGTACTTTGACAAGCCAGACCTGTTTCTCTTTAATACTTTGATAAGATGTGCTAAACCCAATGATTCTATTACAATTTTCCGAGATGAGTTTTCTCGGGGACTCATGTTTTTTGATGATTACACTTACAATTTTGTTCTTGGAGCCTGTGCTCGCTCTCCGTCAGCTTCAACATTGTGGGTAGGCAGACAACTACATTCCCTTATAGTAAAACATGGGGTTGGGTCAAATATTTTGGTTTCGACTACCAAAATATACTTTTATTCGAGTAACAAAGATATTATCTCAGCCCGACGAGTGTTTGATGAAATGCCAATTAGAACCAGTGTTACGTGGAATGCTATGATAACAGGTTATTCTTCCCTTAAAGAAGGGAACATGCAATATGCTGTCAATGCATTGTCATTGTTTAATGACATGTTGGTTGATGTACGTGGAATTAAACCAACAGATACAACCGTAGTTGCTGTGCTTTCAGCAGTTTCTCAAATGGGTTTGCTGGAAACTGGTTCTTGCATGCATGCATTTGCAGAAAAGACATTGTGTACTGAAGATGATGTGTTTATTGGGACTGTTCTTGTTGATATGTACTCAAAATGTGGATGCCTTGATAGTGCCCTGTCTGTCTTCTGGAGCATGAACCAGAAGAATATCTTGACTTGGACGGCAATGACTACTGGCCTAGCCATCCATGGGAAAGGAAAACAAGCCTTGGAGGTTTTATATAAGATGGGAGATTATGGTGTGAAGCCAAATGAAGCAACTTTTACTAGCTTCTTGTCTGCTTGTTGTCATAGTGGGCTTATGGAGGAAGGCCTTCAATTGTTCCATGAAATGAAGAGAACATTTAGTGTGACACCTCAGATACAACATTATGGTTGCATTGTTGACCTTCTTGGCCGTGCTGGAAAGTTAAAAGAAGCATATGAATTTGTCATGCAGATGCCAATTAATCCTGATGATGTAATATGGAGGATTCTGCTAGGTGCATGCAAGATTCAAGAGGATGTTGTGATGGGAGAGAAGGTGGGGAAGTTTCTTCTCCAGTTAGAAGAATGGAGTCGTCCAGAGTTGACGTCAAAGAGTCAGGACTATGTAGCTCTGTCAAATGTTTATGCTTTAGCAGAAAGGTGGGTCGATGTTGAAGCTGTAAGGAAACAAATGAGAGCTAAGAGTATCTCAAATAACGCTGGTTGTAGCACTGTTCAAACTGTCAGCATGGATATGTTGGAATGATAAATTGATATTTGATTCTTTTCAAAAAATTATCCTAGCAAGACAATAAATCCATTTGGAAATGAATAGCTGGAGCAGCTGAGACTAAAAACAGTAGCATAGAAATAGTAACGATGGTAAGTATACGGAGCATGAAAAAGTACTCTTCATCAACAGATTGGAAATACGAGATGTCCTAACAACAATTTTTATGGGATATAACATAACCAAACGTGTATAAATGATGCAGAGGTATGATACTAGTATACGTGTTATTGACTTCTTTCTCAGTTTTATTATTTTATTAGTTACTGATTTCGTTTTAAAATTCACATGACTCTGTGTAGAACAAAGACCGCAGAAGGAGAATTTTGAGGCTGAGCATTTGAGTGAACCAACAGAGATTGACTGTTGTGCGGGATAATCGTACATTTCCTTCCCGTAAGTCTTCTCTTTTTGTCGAAGTATTTTCGAAGATTACCTTGCAAAATGTTGTTTGAGTTCTTAATCAACTAACCCTTAATTATGGAAATTGAAGGAAAAAAGACAATGTAAATTCAGACTATAGAAAGCTGAGTGTTATAGTTGTTTGAGCTCTCAATCATATAAACCCTTAATGATGGAAGTGGAAGGTAAGAATACATTTAGGCCACAAAAGCTGAGTGTTATAATTTATGTTCTATCCGGATCGAAAACTTCAACAGCCCAACACACAACCGCCTCTGAAATTAAAACGATGAAATAAAATAAAATATAAAACTTTCCATTGCGGGGACTGAAAAAACCTGTCTCACTTTTGATTCCAAAATGTAGAAGATTTTCTTAGCGCTCATCTTCTATTAGCTTTTAATTGTGTCATTTTCCTCTGGGTGCTTAAATGTGGCTAAATTCCAAAATCCATATCATAAAATGTTTGTCATTATACATTAGGCTTAATCAAACTAAGGACAATAAGGAAAATGATTCTTAAAACTATGAACTAGTTTTAATAAAATGTTTATACACTAAGAACTTGCACATATAATTGTGTTAAAATTTAGTGCAATAATTTTAAATATGGATCTCCTAAAATATTTTAAAAATTTGTGAATGGGGCTTTTGTGATCATGCATGAGTTTTATTAAGATGCTATGTATTGTCACAAATTGTCATACTCATACAACGTTATTGAAGGCTTCAAACATTGCCATTCGGTTATTCAAGTAGACTATATTTTTCTGATAGACAAATATTATGCAACTTTATTGATTGCAATTACAAGATGAGAATAGTAACATATTTTCACCAACATTTGTTGAAAATAAAACAAATGATGTTTGGATACCGTTTTTTGAACAAAATACATGCATGAACACATATGGAGGCACACCTATTATGAGTCTTAAATATTTGAAAACGTTGGTCGGTAATTAGAAGGGTTTACATATCAATGTAGTGATTAGACTTAGATGTACTGCGTCAAACTTTTAACATAATATTCAAAAACAATGTAGAGATGAAGAGACAAGTTACTAACATAGTTATTCGTATATTTCTACTTCTATAAAAGTTTAGATTAATTTTGTGACATTTTATAAAGTAATTTACTTTTTTTTTATTACAAGGTTTCACGATAATGTAATTGACAATCTAAGTGGATCCAAGCCATGTCTTGGTTATCAAATATCAGCTCCTTCCTGCACTTCCATGATCCCATTCTAAATATGAAAAATACCATTTTGCCCTTCAGTAAAAATAAATTAACTTTTGAAATCCCACACCTTTTTCACCTTCTTTCTTCTTCCATTTTATCTTGCATTGGTTTGTCACTGATTTGAATGTTTTTCATTTTTTTCGTCTTTTAAAAGCATTCCAGATTATATAATTTAGAATATATTTTTGAATTTGGAAGTGTTCTCCATATGAAAGCCAATCTCGGATCCCGTAATAATTTTTGAATTATGTAATCCTAAATATATTTTAAAAAAATTGTATTTTGTATTGCATGATATGGAAGTCTATGAAGTCTTTTTTGGATTTGGGATTAACTTATGTATTATATAATTTGAATATATTATGGATTACATATCTGGAAGTTAATCTCATATCCAGAAAAAGACTTATGGATTGTAATTCGAAATCTAATCCCGAAATTTGAAAAATGTCTCAAGATTATTACATAATTTGAAAGTTAATCTATGGTTTGAAAAAGACTTTTGAATTATGTAATCTAGAATATAAACTACACCACACCATAAATTTCATATATTTTAACTTTTTTACATAAGGACATATTTGAAATTAAAAAACTTATGAGGGTGACACAATAACATCTATATGGAGATGTAGAGATGTAGGAAGAAGCTGTCCAAATATCATTGGTAAAGTGAAATCCAGATAAAAGATATAGGCATACGAAATCAATCTTTAAGGGCAAATTCTTCCTGCACCATACCAATTTGAAACTACACCCCATCACCTTTCAAATTTTCTAAAATTACCCTCTATTCTGAATTTAAAAATCTGGAATTCAAAATAAAAAATATATTTTTAAAAAGAAAATTCAGATCACATTATCTGGAAATACAAATCCATAAATATATTCTGGAAAAGAGTTATGGAAGTATCATCTGGAAGTATTTTTTTTTTATCTGCATCTTCTTTTTATATAAGGTCATTTCCTCATTTTGAAGGAATGTTTTTGTCATTTTACTAGCAAATTGGTGCAGGCTCAAATTGAAATGGTGAAAAAAAATATTTGCCTTCTTTAAGAAATCATGAACTCCATTTGAAGGGAACAAGAACTTCGTAATTGCTTCCTGCATCCAATCAATTTTGACTCGCACCCAACAAAAATTTTAAAACCTCATTTTGTCCTTTTCACACATTTGTTTACGGATATCAATATTTGGAAGTCATTTTTATACATTCTGGATTTTAAAATCTGGAAGGTTATTTTCATATTTCATTTAAGCTTCTGGATGGTCATATCCAAAAGTGAGTTATGAGTTTTGGATTTTCATATCTAGAATGGTGTGCTGTAAATGGTGTTGAGGATTGAGATCCAGAGCTCATTTATGTTTGTTTACGGATCTTGACATCCAGAAGGTTATTTATGATGTCCAAATAAGCTTCTGGATGGTGAAATTCATAAGTGACATTAGTTCCAAATTTGTATATCCAGAACTTTGTAATTTGACTTACGGATATGAATATCCAGAAGGCACAAATTTAAAATCTTTAAAGACAAAATAGATATTTGACGTGAATGTGTTGAGTGTATATCTGAATTGTTATGGTAGAGGGAGAATTAGCCCAAGAACTTTACCCATAATTGTATTTGTCAAAACCATATTTAAAATAACTAAAACGTTGTTTGTTGAAAAAACAAAAAGAGATTGCATTTTATTATATAATGAGTATCCTAAAAAATAACTACATTGTTCAAGCAAAATCTACAATGAGTGGGCATGTGTCACATCGAACAACATTCACTAAAATTTTGAGTTTGCTATTCAAGGGCTAGAAATTTTAAAACTTAGTAGATGAACAATAAGTTGAATAGAAGTTAAATAATTGGTGATAGTGATTCTCATTTACAAATTGACACATTTGTTTATCTCATCTGTAGGTTGAACACCTTTTATAAGATTTATTAAGTTCAGTTTCACTTCTTCGAAATTATAATTATTAGTTTATGTATACATGTGTACATTTTATTCTTGACCCTAGTATGAAGAGACAATAATTAGGAAAGACAACTATAACTTATAAATGAACCTTTTTTAAATAGGTCGAGAAAGTGTTATTTTGCCAAGTGAAAGTTATAATTATGGTGATTGTCGGTATATCCAATGAATGTCATATATTGTAACATTTTACTTGTGTAAAATTAATTTACATTGTACCATATTTGAATTTTGATTTCCTGTGATAAAACAATACATATATACACGTTTCAATTAATTTTAAATCAATAAATTTAGTTAATTACATAAATATTTTTATCTATATATTAATACATTATTTTTAATTAAAGTATACTTTAAAATACGATGTGCACTTTACTTTATTTTTAAAAAGAAAATATAATTTAAAACATTTGCCATAATTTATTTTAATATTTTTGATTTGAATTGTGTTAAGTAAGCCTAAATTAAAAAAAATATAGATTAAAAAATGAGTATCTAAAAAAAGGTAATTATATCTTTAAAATATCAAATTTCTAAACATGATTTTTAAAAATAACACTATTATAATTAAAAAAGTATAGCATTTTTTAGTTAATTATATCAATAAGTTTAGTTTATATGTTAATAATTAATTTATAGTTTATTTTACATTTTTAAATATTAATTACACTTTTATAATTGAAATATGCCTATATAAATATTTAAAAACATATAAAATTTGAAAAATAATAATGTATAGAATTTTTTAAGTAACATTACTTACTGTTTTTATTCTTTATTGTTTTTATAATCACTGTTGGTTTATCAGAGTAAGGAAAATTAAAGAAAAAAGTTGTTTATAATTTTATTTATTAATCATTAATGAGAGGCATCTGAGAAGAATGAAACAAACAAATAAGCGAGCACTATAATTTTTCAAAATATGAATTTCTACACTCAAATATATAATTTTGTAACATCTATGTGTTGTATGGGAATCAAATATAATTTAGAGTTTATATTGATTAAAAACAAATAAGAAAAGTAATATTTTAAAAAGTTATAAACCTATTTTTTAAAATCTTATATTAAAAACTATATATTGTTTTATATAAATTAATTCGTTGATGTCAAAATCTTTTGAGCATCTCTTCCTAGAAAGAAAAAAATTCCAATTAATGCGCGTATTGAATTGTTAGGTTGGTATAAAATAATAAAAGAATGAAGTTGTGGTGATTAGGATCACGAGGTACACAGCTCACAGCGAATTCAGCAGCACTGGAATATATAATTCCTTGTTAGCTCATACCCATATATCTTAGCCTAATCGCAGCTCTCTTTGACCATTCCCTCTTTTAATTTCCACACAATTCAATGTATCTCTCAAATAAAATCACCTAAACACAAACTACACACAACTAAGAAACTCTCTTTATTTTTTAAGTCTCCATTCATTGTCTTCACCTTGCTTCACCCAATTTCCACTAGTTACACACATTTAATATTTCAGATTTCATTCACTTCAATTTTTATTTGCTGAGGGAATATATTTTTTTTTTCTATATAATTGTTTCTGTATGTCAATATAGTCTTACATCGCTCACGAGTCGAGGTTAATAATAGTTTATATACTTCTCCTCCCTCAATCTACCGAGACGTCTTTTTAGAACAAAATCATGACGAAGCACCGACCTTCAAAGCGGATAATACCTTGGATGCGGTGATTGACCTTAACGATGCTGCCCAACGGACTTGAGGTCGAAACATTGACGCCCATCGTGGAGCCTGAAAAGGCTCCTTAGCCCCTCATTTAGGGAGAATCCACTTCCTTTAGACCTCGACTGGGGGCTTGTTTCCGTATGCTAATATAGTCCCACGTCGCTCAGAAGTCGAGGCCAATGACAGTTTATATACTCCCTCCTCCCTTAACCCACTGATGTGTTTTTTCGTCTTTTTCGGACAAAACTGTGACAGAACTCCGTTAAAATGATTATGATAAGTATTATCATATATAATATATACTTATATATAAATAAGTGGGTATAAACCCATCTTATGAACTGAAACTGGTAATCATCTTTGAAATGTTAGGGGTCCAACAATGTTGGGAAGTTTCCAATGCCATGTGAATGACGATAATCATAATTTTTAGCACATGGATTTCTAGATCAGATCTTCAAAATTGACTTCTATAACATAAACTTGTTTTCCAAATTATGTTTCTTTAATCTTTACCTTTTTCGAAAAGATTGATGGCAATTTTTTTGGTCGAAATGTAAGAAAAAGTTCATACAGTTCTATCAATGCGAGCGACAACTGTATTAAAATATGTTGAGGCGTTATAACCCTGTTGACGAGTTTAATTTTTTTTAATATATCAAATTCAGTGTATTTTAAACCTAAACTCTAAATAACACTAACACTTTAACAGAAAATTGGTTATTTATTTTACTACTTTTCAAACATGATATTCCTTTTACAATTTGCATGCCCCAACCTTTATCATCTGGTTTTATTAAATCCACGGCATTGAATGACTCCAAATACAGTCAAAGATTAGCATCCATACAAGACAGAAAATAACTATATAAAAAAAAGTGATCACAGTATGATCTTTTGCACATTCAACATGTACAACTAAACTTTTTATTTCATAAAATTTTACTGCATATTTGCCTACGAAAAAACAAGTGTGTTACACACACACACACAAAAACTTATTAAAAATAAATTAAACAAAAAAACCTATTAGAGTCAAACAATTTCATAAGTTTCAACAAGTTACTATAGCCTCTTTCAAATACTACCTTAATAGAGTATGGATAATAACTGTTTTGCCATTTGTACAAACCACAATATTTTCGACAAATTCATATTTGATCATGCATTTTGCAATCAATTATATTTAAATAGTCTTGTGTTAACATCTCTTTACATAATTGATTTCTAATAAAAAAAAAATTCTGAATTCGTTAATCGTATCTTTACACATATTTTAACATTACCTAAACTTAAAAGTCTAACATAAATATACTAAATTTTTTTATAATAAAAAAAAATTGTACCTTCTTATATATTATATACTATATATATTATATACTATATATATTATATACTATGAAATATTTATAATTAATAGAATTTTTAATACATTTCCTCGTACTGAGATTCTACAACTTATACATTACACATGTGATTATATATATATATATATATATATATATATATATATAAAAGTAATTTAATAACAATAGTAGTTTAGTATAATATGTTCTAAATTACTCTTATACTATTAGGAAGTAAACTTCTATAAAACTGAGTTATTCTTAATTTCTCTCTATCAAACTAATTCTAATAGCAAGAGAATAAATAGTGTATGAATTTAAGAAATTGAGGAGATGTATAAAGTAAGGGTAAAAGAGGGTGGACGAAATTAATAGTACTCGTAACAAGAAAAGTAAGAATAGTCATTACTTAGCCCTTAGCTAAAGCAATTCCCAGAATCCCAGCTCCCAACACGTTTATGAGGAAACAATGAAAAATGCATTAATGGATGCAGCCGAGAAAAGCGTGAGAAAGGATCCAATCATGGCAAAATGCATGAGCCTGATCAGAAGTTGTCGGCAACAACCATGCAAACATTAAGGTATCCTCAGAGATGTTAACTAATGTACCTAAATAACAATACTATTTTATTACATAAGTGGAAGTCAAAAGCCTCCATAAAAGGCTTTTTTTCCTTAGCATTGCAATTTCCTACACCGACGTTAACTCCCTCAACACCTTATAACAATTACTATACACTTCATCATTTATATATCACCCACATATCGAAGCTAATAGAAGTCTCTACCAATATTATATAACACCTTTTCTCCTTCCCAAACATTGGAAAAGACCCTTTATTAACTCACCCTCCTCATCTCTCTCTATTTCCGTGTGTTGACTTTATCGTTTATAACAACATCAATTAAAATTCGCATCTTCCTCTACCACAAATTTCATGACACAACTAAATGTGCCACAACCAGAAGCAGCTACTTCTTCTCACCAATTCACAAATTTGACTTCTTATCCCCATTCAATTCTCTACACACTCTTCACATTTCTATATCTCATCCTTCTTCTCACATAACCAAATCATCAAACCCAACTTTTGCTTTTTCTTAGTTTAGGACATTCCATTTCCAGCCTTTCAACATGGATGAAGTTGAAATTCCTGCTCATTTTCTCTGCCCCATTTCCCTCCAACTCATGAGAGACCCTGTCACTGTTTGCACAGGAATCACTTATGATAGGGAGAACATAGAGAAATGGTTGTTTTCATGCAAGAACAACACATGCCCCGTTACCAAGCAGAGCCTACTAGACCATGATCTCACCCCAAACCACACTCTACGCAGGCTGATCCAATCTTGGTGCACCCTCAATGCCTCACTTGGAGTTGAGCGCATTCCAACTCCAAAGTCACCCATTGACAGAACTCAGATTGTGAAACTCCTCGCAGAAGCAAAGAGGTTCCCAGAGAAGCAACTCAAATGTCTCACAAGGCTTCGATCCATTGCCTTTGAGGGTCAAAGGAACAAGACCTGTTTGGAGTCTGCAGGAGTTGTTGAATTCTTAGCCTCAACCATGAAGCACAAGACAGAAGAAAACTCAACCGTTCTTCTCTGTGAAGCAGCCATCGAAGTCTTATTCCACCTTAACCCTTCCGAGGCTCAGCTTAAAGCTCTCATATATAACGAGGGGTTGCAGTTTATTGAGTCATTGTTCCACGTGTTGAGGCTTGGAAACTACCAATCTAGAGCTTATGCAACCATGCTGCTTAGATCAGCATTGGAGGTTGCTGATCCTATCCAACTGATCAGTGTCAAAACAGTGCTGTTTGTGGAAATCTTGCGCGTGCTGCGTGATCAGATCTCACAACAGGCTTCAAAGGCTGCATTGAAGCTGATTGTGGAGCTCTTTCCGTGGGGCAGAAACAGGATCAAAGGGGTTGAGGGTGGTGCAGTTTCGGTCCTCATTGAGCTACTTCTTTGTACCTCTGAAAGAAGAACATGTGAACTCATTTTAATAGCTTTGGATCAACTTTGTGGGTGTGCAGAAGGGCGTGCAGAGTTGTTGAACCATGCTGCAGGATTGGCCATTGTGTCCAAGAAAATTCTAAGGGTCTCTCTCGTGGCAAGTGATAGAGGGGTTAGAATTTTTGCCTCCATTTGTAGGTATTCCGCCAATGCCAGAGTGCTTCATGAAATGTTGCAGGTTGGTGCTGTGTCCAAGTTGTGTTTGGTGCTTCAAGTGAATTGCGGTTTCAAGACTAGAGAGAGGGCCAAGGAGATACTCAAATTGCATTCCTCAGTTTGGAAGAATTCTCCATGTATTCCTGTGCCTTTGTTATCTTCCTTTCCTTGATCTAATTTGGTCATGCTTTCTAAGCTTTTCAAATTTTTGTGTACATGCATCTCATGAAACTGTCTGGTGCCAGAGGTTTTGGAATTATACAAATGAATCACGTAGTTATTATGGAGGGGAAAATCCTTAGATAAATTTTTGTTCAACATTGTACTCATCTAAACAGTAGTATTAGTTAACTATAACTTCTTTTTTTCACATGGGTATTCCTTGATTGAAAGTTGGAGATTAATGTCTTATGTTCCAAAATCATTTAAGTTGACTTGATCTAATAAATATTTTTTTATATGAACAGAAAAAAACCATTTATAAATTATCTCAATGTAATGTTGATATAATAATTAACCATAAGTTGCTGACAGTTATAGATTTCATATTTCGTTGCCTAAAGGTTGGGTTGGGTGATATATTATATTATATATTTGTTAATTACTACATACCAATGTCACTTCCAAAGGTGAATATGCATCTATTATCCATAATTAACTTGAGCCTAGAAATGTTCTTATAAGGATCTTGTTCATTTTTTCTGCAATTTGGTTTCCTAAGAAGTCTTACATATTTTTTATTGGTGATTATTTTTGCTAATGACTCTCCCAATTGTTTCAAAACCCCTTCTGGAATAGTATCAAATGTAAGGGAAAATACTGATTTTTTTCTTTCTTTTCTGGTGACATGGAAAGTTCAAAATAATGATAAATAAATTTTAATAGAAATTCAATATTTTTTTACTAAGTATATGCTCTAAGTGAAATATAAATTGAATATATAACATAATAGAAGTCAGCTTTTGCTTCTGGCAATCATTCAATTTTGAACCTGCATTATATCACAACGATGAAATGACTGAAATAGCCTCATTAATTTTTTAAAAATTGTTAGGGTTGTCTTGTTTCACGTCTGAAAACTCCCCCATAAGCCAATATTCCTCTTCCAGAATGGATTTTTCAGAATAGAACTTTCTCCATTTTTCCTCTTTTTGAATGCACTTTCCGTTATGCAAATTTCATCTATTCCATAATGTCAAAACACAAACTATACATAAAAATACTTCTGGATTGAATATTTCGAAAGGTCTTTTCAAAAGTCAATTTTCAAAAGCCATTATTTTCGTCATTTTCATCCAAAATTCATATTCAATCATCCATTTTTACTTCAATTACCTTCCAATTACACGATCTCTGATGCACCTTGTCGGAGTTCATCCCTACCTCCACTTTCCCTGAAATCAACCACTGCCAAAAATCAAGTTATGCACTCAGTTCTCTTTCAAATCAAAATTGCAAGGATATTTTAGGTATTTAAATGTTTTTGTATAGTATAGGTACCAAAATAAGGCAATTGCTTCCTCCACCCCCACTTTTTTCTTCCTGCACCCCACACTCTTATACAAAGACAAAATTTACCCTTATTAATTTTTAAAATCCCAAAATTACCCCTAACCTAATAAAATCCTAAAAACTGGAAATGGGTGCCGTTTTATGTGCAGGCAGCGTCGTCTTCATTAGATTGTTGATAGCAGTGATGCAACACTTTCAAAGGTCATTCTCCTTCCAAATCTCACACATTTCTCTTGTGATTTAAAGTGTTGTTCATAAAGGTAAGCAAAGTTTCATGTGTTTCGGATTTTCACATCCGTTTTTGTTATGGATTCTTGTTTCCGTAAACCTTTTTTCACATTCCGAATTACAGAATCCGGTAGAATTTGGAATTTGTGGATCCGGTACTGTCCCGGATTTATGGATCCGGTAATATATTCTGGATTCATGAATCCAGAATTAATTACATTGTGTTTTTCAGATGAGGGATGTTTCAGAAGTGTAACTTTTTGCCTATGCAATTTAAACGAAGCAAAAATAATAGAGAAATAGGAGACAAAGGTCTAATGGTTTTCCTACTTCAATAACCATCTACGAATTAAAGCTTTTGCTACATAAATCATAAAGTATAAACACTACCGGATCCACAAATCTGGAATACTACCGGATCAACAAATCCAGAACACTACCGGATCAACAAATTCGGAACACTACCGGATCCACAAATTTGAAATTCTACCGGATTCTGTGATTCGGAATGTGAAAAAAGGTTTATGGAAACAATAATCCATGACAAAAATGGATGTGAAAATCCGAAACACATGAAACTTTGCTTATCTTTATGAACAACACTCTAAATCACAAGAGAGATGTGTGAGATTTGGAAGGAGAATGACCTTTGAAAGTGTTGCGCCGCTGCTATCAACAATCCAAGGAAGACGACGTGCCTGTACGCACAAACGACACCCATTTCCAGTTTTTAGGGTTTTATTAGGTTAAGGGTAATTTTAGAATTTTAAAAATTAATAAAGGTAATTTTATTTTTGCATAAGAGTGTAGGGGTGTAGGAAGAAAAAAGTGGGGGTGCAGGAAGAAACTGCCCCAAAATAATATATGTTGCAGGAAGGAAAAGCCTAGAAGTCCATCATGTAGGATACGAAGATTTGAATAAAGCTCAAAATTTTAAGGCTATTTCTTCCTACACTCCTACTTTTTCCTTCCTGCACCCCATAATATTTTGTAAAGACAAAAATAATCCTATTTTTTTTTAAAAACCTCAAAATGAACTTAAGACCCACACTACTCTTTCTTCTTCATTTGCCGTCTTTCTTCTTTATTTGCCGACAGATTGTACACACGGATTCCATTTCTCTTTGAATAATGGCTGCACTACTCCATTTCTTAACATAAGAAGGTGTTTATTTTGGTGGTGGTCGATAGTGTTTCGGATTATCGTTTCCACAGTTTATATTTAGTATTCCAAACAATGCAGTTTGATAATTTTACAGAATCAGGAATCTGCATTTTTGGTTTTTCACATTCTGGATTTGAAATGCATAAATATTCTGGATTGGGGAATTTGTAAATCTTCTGGATCCATCAATCCGTAACAAAAATTAGGTTTCTAGATTCAACAATCTAGAAATCAACAATCTATTAACAATTTGCTTCCAGAACACCTCCTCATCCAAAAAAAATATTCACTTCTGGATTGATGAATCCGTAGCACACTCCACCGCAGTTCCCTTTTCCAAATAAAAGGTCAAGGCCAGTTTCAGGATTTTTAAAATTGTGGGGGTGTAGGAAGAAAAATGTAGGGTGCAGGAAGAAGAAGCCGAACTTCAATGGTAGGTATATTGGGCCCCATCTTAGTCAACCACTGGGTCGGACACGGAAAAGTAGTTTGCATTAGTTGGGCCCAGACATTGACCCATTCAAGCTAACCGCCGCCTCGAGATATAAAAGAGAAGCATTAGATAAAATTATTACTAGGATAACTTTCAAATTCTTGTTCTTCGTTTTCATTCTTTATTTATTCTGATCTAATAGTGAATGATATTTTATTCGATAAACTAATTAAATTATGGAAAAGTAAATCACGAAAATATAAATATCTTCAAATAACTAGATCTAAAAGTAATTCTAGAATAAATACTCTTTATTTTCATATTTTATTTTTCTTAATCTAGCTATCACAAATTAATTATTATTTTTTATTTAAAATTTTGGATTAAAATAAAAATATGAAGAAGATGAAGAGTAATTATTTCAAAATTGTTATTGGAATAAATCTATTCTTATATTTCACTTTTTAAAATGTAATAGTTTTAGCAAGTGACTTATCTTTAATATTAGATTAAAATAAAATAAAAAGTCAGGATATGAAGTGACTTTTTTTTGTTAATGTTGTTAGTGGCTTGATCCATGGGGTGATTTCATCTTGTAACCTGTAAATATATTTAAACAAATATAATAATAAAGGCATTAATTTAGTGGAGTAATTGATTTTGATTTATGTGATAATCTAGTTAATAATTATTTTTTGTTTTGAAAAAAATTGAGGAAGTAAAAATGCTTAACTTTTTGAAAAAGGCTTTCAAAAGTACAATTTTTATTATCTAACTTGTCACTTTTAAAGATAACAATTTTTGAATCAAACACTACTTATTATATATCTACAGATTCATTATATATATATATATATATATATATATATATATATATATATATATATATAATGAATGATATAAAAAAAATGAAAATTTAACAATTTCTTAATATGGAAGATGGAAGAGATCATCCATGGTTTGAATTCTGCAACCAAACATTGACTAAGAAGAGTAAAGGTTCAATTACTTCCATTTATTCCAAACTTGACTTTAAGTAGTACTTTCCAGTGAAAATTAGAGATTTAAATGATCTGTTTAATCTAATTTTTAATTTAGTTTAATTTAATTTAATTTAATTTTGAGTTTATTCTAAAAGAGATTTTAGAAGAAAAAAAAATGAAACTATAAGTTAAAACTAATTTGTACGTCAACCAATGTTAATCCATAAATCATTTTTATTATTTCTTCATATTTTCTTCTCCTAAAAATTATTTCAAAAATATTTCCATAGACAATTGAGTTTATATGAGTCGAGTTATCTTTTTAACAGCCAAACTCAATATAATACGTTGAGCAATTTTTAAAAAAACCATTTATCAAACAAACTACCTTAAAACAAATATTTCTTAATAATTATAAATTGAAAAATATTACTATACATACATAATATTTATATGATAAAATATAAATTATTTTTGTGTAGTGGAGTTAGGTAGATTCTTTTTACTTATAATGAATAAAACATAATTTACAAAAATATAATTGGACTGAGTCTTTAAAATTGAGTGGAACTAGCTCTATGTATTATGATTGCTTTGGAGTAATTTGAAAAGAAAATAAATAAATAAATAAAATGGTTTTGTTTAATGTAAAAACGATGAATTTGAGTGAAAAGTTTAATTGAAAATCAATGTTGTTAAGTTATTTTTTTAAGTATAATATCAAAATTGTTTTTTAAGTGTAATTTTAAAAATATTAATACTTTTTATTAAAAAATTAGGTTAGAAAATAAAAACAAGTCCTACAAGAAAATCATGAAATAAAAACCAATTTTTAGAGACCAAAATAATTAGTTGTAATAGTAACTGACCATTTTAGAAACTAAAAAAAATGGTTTCTAAATTAGTTTCTTAAATTGGTATCTAATTAGCAACCAAGGTTTTAACTACCAATTATTTAATTTTTAAATTTGGTCTCTAAAACCTTTGGTTGCTAATTAGATACCAATTTAGAAACTATTTAACAATAATAGAAACTAATTTAGAAACCAATTTTTCTTTTAATTTCTAAAATGATCTCTAATTTAGTTACTATTGTAACTAATTATTTTGGTATCTAAAAACTGGTTTCTATTTCATGATTTTCTTGTAGTGAAGTTATTTATTAATATTTAAAAATATTAGTAAGTAATTGAAAATAATAATTATTAAAAATTGAAAGAAAACATAATCAATGAAATTATTTTAAAAAACAAAATGTTGCCTATAGAAAAAAAAATCACAATTCTTAAAATAAACCAAATAAGATATTCGTTTAATGAAATCGAGATAATTTCAATAATTAATGAAGTAATATTTGCTATTTATGTGATAATATAGTTAATTAGTTATTGTTGATTTTGACAAATTTGAAGAAATAAAAATGCTACCTTTTTAAAAAATGTTTTCAACAGTACATTTTGTTTTATCTAGCTTTTTTAATTTTCAAAGATAAAAAAATTGAATCAAACATTACTTATTATATATATCTATAGAAAAAACTTAAGTGTGGTAAGGAAAGGGACATCATCATTTAGCAAACTTGACTTTAACTCGTATTTTCTAGTGAAAATTAGAGGTTTAAATGATCTGGCTCAGGTTTAGTTTAATCGAATCTTTGATTTAAGTTAATCAAATTTAGAGTTCATTCTAAAAAGGACCTTTTAGAGAGAAAATAAAAATATTTTTACTATAGAATTAAAATTAGTTTATGTATTAGTTAATTTGTATATATAGTCCTTTTAATTTTATTAGTTTTTAATATTTTTTCTCTGAGAAATTATTTTTAAAATATAAAATAATTATATCATAATTAAGTTGGATTGAATCAAGTTTACTATTTGGCAATCAAACTCAATAATATAACGGGTTTGTTGCAAACATTCATAGTAACTAAATTAAGAATATAAACTAAAATAAATAATTAACGGAAGAACTATTTAATTAATTTTCAGCGTTGCAATGATAATTTATATTTAATAAGGAAACATAAAATAATGGAAATTTATCTTTTGTATATAACCCATTAATTAATTAATAAAGGAAATAGTGGTTCTAAATATTTGATGCAAGTGCTACATGCAAATGAGATAAGACCTGGTGAAGTCAAAAAAGAAGAAGAAAGTTTGAGTGTGTTATGAATAGTCTAAGAACCACAGCCTCAGAAATGCCGTCGAATAAGAGCCATTCAAATTGATTCACATATCAATTCATTGACTACTTATCATGATTCAACTATATATTATCCTTGTTCAACTCATCTATTATTTTTTATTACTAATAAAAATAACTTTACATATTTTCATTCCTAAATTAATATTTAATTAATATAATGATTAATTATTTTTATTTATAAATTAAATTGTTATTTATACTGCAAAAAGAAAACCTTTCAATTGTCACATGAACTTTCATTTGTCATGGATAAGAGTCGGAATGTTTAAACTTAATTTTTTTTTCATATGATTATTATTATATTTATTAATAAGATTATAATATTAATATAATTAATAATATAAAAGTTATTAACATTATTCATATATTTAATATTATTAAATATTATATGTATTAATAAATATTATTAATATTATTAGTATTATTAAATATTATTAATATTATTAAATATTATTAATATTATTAAATATTATTAAATATTATTAATGTTATTAAATATTATTAATATTATTAAATATTATTAATATTATTAATGTTATTAAATATTATTAATATTATTAAATATATAATATTAATAATATGTATACTTATTACTTATGATTATTATGTAAGAAATTATTTAAATTAATTTCTATAAAGTGACTCACATGACTTAGAGTTTGGGCTAATATGATTTAATAATAATAATAGAATAAAGGTCCATTGGTGTTAATGTGAGAAATATATATCTGATGATATACCTAATGAAAAATCTACATCTAATGGAGATTGGGTACTAAAGGCTATAAGGTTCTGTCTCTGCAAATAATAGTTGTCTCACTGTTAACCATCACGAAAGTGTGTGTGACAAGAACGAAATTGCAAGAGATAGATTGGGATAAATGAGATAAAGTAACTGCTCAATTAGGATCACTCATGGAAAGGTAAGTGCCTATTTCTTCCTCACTTTTATGTTTTGTGTGAGAATCATGATATGATAAGATCTATATGTGAACTCATTATTGTATGTGTTCACGTTCATTCATGTTTTGACTTACATGTGGTATCAGAGCCTTGTTGCTCATTTTTTGTGATTCTCCATTAATGTTTTTCCAAAATTTGAAGAACCCTAATTTTAAAAATTATTCCCAATTTAAGAACCCTAATTTTAAAAATTATTTCCAATTTAAGAACCCTAATTTAAAATTAGGGTTTATAAATTAAGGTTTTCATTCCTCTATGATAGTTCCCTAATTGTCTTAAACCATCAAAATTAAAGAGCCCTAATTTTAATTAATCCCAATTGAAAAACCCCTAATTTTAAAATTAGGGGTTTATGGAGTGTGCCTCTTTATGTCATTTTTTAATTCAATTGAAGAAAGATGAAACTCCAGTCATCTTTTCCCGTGGCACATTTAGTTATGGTTGACACCCTTTGATGATAAGGTGAAAAATGGTGGCTGTGTTTTTTTCTAGGGTTTCATGATAAAGTGAACGGAGAATTATATTATAATATAAAATAATGATATTTGTATTATAATATAAAATAATGATAATTGTATTATAATATAAAATAATGAAACAATATATATAAATAAATAAAATAGTGAGAGTAATTCTCTGCACCTAACCTAACGTCATGTTTTTTTTTTTATTATTTATTTTATTTTGATTAATGTTTCATTAAAGTTTTAATTAAAATTTTATTATGTTATAATGTAATGCAATTTACATTTAAATTAAAGTTTAATTAATTAATTAAAAGTGAGTAGCGGAAAATTAATTTTTCTGTTTATTTGCATTAAATTAAAGTTTTAATGATTATGTTCATTAAATTAAAGTTTAATTAAAGTTTTAATGAAATTTTATTATATTTTAATGTAATTTTATTTGCATTAAATTAAAGTTTAATTAAAGTTTTAATGAAATTTTATTATGTCATAATGTAATTTAATTTGCATTTAAATTAAAGTTTAATTAATTGATTGAAAGTGAGGAATGAAAAATTATATTTCCGCTTTAGGTATTTAATTTTAAATTGAAATTTTGGAATTACTTGTATGATGGATTTGTAATCACCAAAGTGATCAAATCTTTAAGTTTTATTTAATTCTAAATTATGGATGAAATTTTATTTCATATAATGATATTATTTATGAAATTATTTGTATGATAGATTTGTAATCACCAAAGTGATCAAATCTTTAAGTTTTATTTAATTCCAAATTATGGATGAATTTTATTTCAATTAATGATATAATTTCTGGAATTATTTGTATGATAGATTTGTTAATCACCAAAGTAATCAAATCTTTAAGTTTTATTTAATTCTAGATTACTGATAAATTTTATTCCAATTACCTATAGAATGAATGCTAAATTATGAAGTATATGAGTAAATGGAAATTCATTATTATAGGGCATTATGGATCACCCAAAGGTTGATTAGTTGTCCTTATAATTAATGGATATGATTGTTGGTAGTGAGTATGTGTTATTAGTTTTTGCTTGTATATCCAAAGATAACAAGTGTTTCTAGTTAATGCATATATCTTACCAAATAAAGTTAATACTATTAGCATCATTATGTTTTGTGTATTAATGGATCTCCCAAAGGAGAACATTAGTATACATATAATGTTTTCTGAATTTGTATAGTATGTTTAGTTTATGACTCAAAGTATTAATGTTAAGCATGTGTGATCAAGTATTGTTCCTGTATCTTTATGCGAATGAGCATAGCAAGTAATATTAAGTCTGCTCTTCCCAAAACTAATGGTGCAAAAGAATTTATGAAATTTGTGGAAGAGCGCTCCCAAACTACTGATAAGTCTCTTGTTGGGACATTAATGAGTATATTAACCAACATGGAATTTGATGGTTCTCGTACTATGCACGAATATGTCATTGAAATGACTAATATTGCGGCAAGACTTAAGTCTATTGGATCTGGTACTCTTTATGATGGATTATATAGATTGAATCTCGATAAACTATATGCTGAAACTCTTATGACCTCGCATCATAATGTTGGCACTAAACGAAGTTTGGTGAATGAATGTTCTGTTTTCTTGTGGCACAAACGTTTGGGACATATTTCCAAGGAAAGAATGGAGAGATTGGTAAAGTATGAAATACTTCCAAGTTTGGATTTTATTGATCTGAATGTATGTGTGGATTGTATTAAAGGCAAACAAACAAAACACACAAAGAAGGGAGCCACAAGAAGTACTCAGCTTCTTGAAATTATACACACATGTGGACCTTTTGATGCAAGTTCTTTCAATAAAGAAAGGTATTTTATCACCTTTATTGATGATTTTTTTCACGTTATGCAAGCGGTGAATGCCTTGGAAGTTTATATAAATGAAGTGGAAAGGCAATTAGACAGAAAGGTGGAATTTTTCAGGTCAGATAGAGGTGGTGAATATTATGGAAAGTATGATGAAAGTGGACAACATCCTGGTCTGTTTGCTAAGTTCCTTGATAGACGTGGTATTTGTGCTCAATACACAATGTCAAGTACACCACAACAAATGGTGTTTCAGAAAGGCGTAATCGAACCTTAATGGATATGGTTAGGAGAATGTTAAGTAAGTCAACTATACCTGTTTCATTGTGGATGTATGCTTTAAAAACTGCCATGTATCTGTTGAACAGGGTTCCTAGTAAGGCAGTTCAAAAGACACCTTTTGAATTATGGACAGGAAGGAAACCCATTTTGAGACACTTGCATGTTTGGGGATGTCAGGCAGAAGTCAGAAAATACAATCCGCAAGAGAAGAAATTGGATGCAAGAACAATCAGTGGATATTTCATTGGTTATCCAGCAAAGTCAAAAGGGTATATGTTTTACTGTCCTGCCCATAACACAAGAATTGTTGAATCTGAAAATGCACGGTTCATTGAAAATGATGAAACCAGTGGGAGTAATACTTCACAAAATGTGGAGATTAAGGAAGTTAGAGTACAAGTTCCTTTAACTAGTACCTTTACTTCAAGTATTGTTGTTCCTAATGTAGTTGAGTCACTCAACGATGAAGAAGAACAACAAATTAATGATCATGAAGAAAACAATGAACCTGTAGTAGAACAACCACAAGAAATAGTATTAAGAAGATCTCAAAGAGAAAGAAAGTCTGCTGTTTCGAATGATTATGTGGTTTATCTACAAGAGTCAGAAAATGACTTAAGTATTGATAATGATCCAGTTTCATTTTCAGACACCGTCAATGATGATAATTCTGATAAGTGGTTAGATGCCATGAAAGATGAGCTTAAATCAATGGCACAGAATGATGTATGGGACCTTATAGAATTGCAGAAGGATGCAAGAGAGTCGGGTGTAAATGGGTCTTTAAGACTAAACGTGACTCTCATGGCAATATCGAACGTTACAAGGCCCGACTTGTTGCCAAAGGTTTTACTCAAAAATGATGGCATTGATTATAAAGAAACATTTTCACCTGTTTCTAAGAAAGATTCCTTTAGAATTATCATGGCATTAGTAGCTCATTATGATCTTGAGTTGCATCAGATGGATGTCAAAACTGCTTTTCTGAATGGGGATTTAGAAGAGGATGTTTATATGGACCAACCAGTGGGGTTCATTGAAGAAGGAAAGGAACACATGGTGTGTAAACTTAAGAAATCAATATACGGGCTTAAACAGGCTTCTAGGCAATGGTATCTTAAGTTCAATGATACTATTGTGTCCTTTGGGTTTAAGGAAAACATCGTTGATCGGTGTATATACCTGAAGATCAGTGGGAGCAAGTTTATATTCCTGATTTTGTATGTTGATGATATCTTGCTTGCAACTAATGATCTTGGTCTATTAAGTGAGACTAAGAAGTTTCTCTCTAATAACTTTGAGATGAAAGATATGGGTGAGGCATACTATGTGATAGGAATTGAAATATTCCGTGACAGATCACAAAGACTGTTAGGTTTGTCTCAGAAAGCATATATTAATAAAGTTTTAGAGAGATTCAGAATGGATAAATGTTTGACATCTCCTGTTCCAATACAAAAAGGAGACAAATTTAGTCTCATGCAATGTCCAAAGAATGACTTGAAACGGAAACAGATGGAGAATATACCTTATGCATCTATTGTTGGGAGTTTAATGTATGCTCAAACTTGTACACGACCAGATATTAGTTTTGCAGTTGGTATGCTTGGTAGATACCAGAGTAATCCAGGATTAGATCATTGGAAAGCTGCAAAGAAAGTTTTAAGATACTTGCAAGGAACGAAGGATCACATGCTTACTTATAAAAGATCTGATCACCTTGAGGTGATTGGATATACAGATTCAGATTTTGCTGGCTGTGTGGATACACGAAAGTCTACATTTGGTTATGTGTATCTTTTAGCCGGAGGAGCGATTTCATGGAAAAGTGCGAAGCAGTCAGTCATCGCTGCGTCCACTATGGAGGCTGAATTTGTGGCATGCTTTGAGGCCACAGTTCAGGCTAATTGGTTGCGAAATTTTATTTCAGGACTTGGAATTGTTGACAGTATTGCCAAGCCGTTGAAAATTTATTGTGATAACTCCGCATCAGTCTTCTTTTCTAAAAAACGATAAGTATTCCAAAGGTGCTAAACATATGAAATTGAAATACTTTGCCGTTAAAGAAGAAGTTCAGAAACATAAAGTGTCAATAGAACATATTAGCACTGATCTTATGATTGCTGACCCTTTAACAAAAGGGTTACCGCCCAAAACATTTACTGGTCATGTTGTAAATATGGGCATTATGTATACTAGTGAATTATGAATGTTGTTAATGCTTATTTGACACTCTGAGCTCATTGATAAATAAAGTTTCTGAAATTTATGTTGTTTTCTACTTTATGTATATGCATGCAAATTATGTTATTATGGTTTGGAAAACAAATTATGTTGTTATTGATGACAATGACATTATGTTTGAACCTATTATGGATTTCTCACTATAAAGTCATATTAAGGAGAAAGAATGATATAGTAGTACATGGAAGGAAATGTGTTGATTCAAATGACATGTAACCGCCATGACTCTTATTATTTATGTATTCTTGATTATGAATAATGATAGAACCAATTTATGTAAGGCCTTTTAAATGCGCATTTATGTCATTATTAAATCATGAAAGTATTATAACTCATATATGAGTCAAGTGGGAGAATGTAAGAAATTATGTAAATTAATTTCTATAAAGTGACTCACATGACTTAGAGTTTGGGCTTTGGGCCCAAATATGATTTAATAATAATAATAATAGAATAAAGGCCCATTGGTTAATGTGAGAAATATATATTTGATGATATACCTAATGAAAAACCTACATCTGATGGAGATTGGGTACTAAAGGCTATAAGGTTCTGTCTCTGCAAATAATAGTTGTCTCACTGTTAACCATCACGAAAGTATGTGACAAGAACGGAATTGCAAGAGATAGATTGGGATAAAGGAGATAAAGTAACTGCTCAATTAGGATCACTCATGGAAGTGCCTATTTCTTCCTCACTTTTATGTTTTGTGTGAGAATCATGATATGATAAGATCTATATGTGAACTTATTATTGTATGTGTTCACGTTCATTCATGTTTTGACTTACATATTATTATTTATGGATATTAGTTTTGATTTTATAATTATTCATATTATAATAATATTTTTAATATTTTGTATAGAGATGCGTAATAATTAGTAGGTAATAGAGATTCGTGAGTAAAAATTGGTAGGTAATGCTGAATTTACCTACGGATTCAGATCTGTGGATAAAATCCGTAGATAATGTTGGTCATAGGTAATATCCGTAAGTAATGCTGAATTTATCTATGGATTCAGATATGTAGATAATATCTGTAGGTAATGTTGGTCGTAGGTAATATCCGTAGGTAATGCTGAATTTTCCTATGAAATTCAAATCCATAGATAAAAATCCGCAAATAATACTAATATTTTTGTAGTGAGCGGTGACACACGATCATCCACAATCTTTGTTTTTCTTCAGCACTATGATTACTGATTATTTGAGAACCAATACACCAAATTACAATATTTTTACTATGCATCACTATTTTACAAAAATATTCTTGCCATGTAAGTAATCCAGACAATCATAGAAGTTGTATTCTGGTGTATGGAAAGATTGGTTGTCAAAAAATATTTTCAATATCTCATGGATAGCTATTACTTTTGTAAGACCATATTTAAGTAATACAAGGTTTACCCAATTTTAGTTGTGGATACTTAGTACATTGAAGATGTAACTTTCTTTTATTGGATCACATATTGAAAAAATGAGTGGGATTTTTTTTTCAAGAACTAGAGTATATCTAAAATACTCTAATTTATTCTATTTATTCATTGTCGATTAAGAAAATATAAAAATAATTGTATTGGCATTGACTAAAATAAGTTTACATTTTAATTTATCTATTTTACAAAAATGAGGAATACTATCACTTAATTCTCATAAAAAAAAATCCACTACAAGGATTATTTCTTAGTCAAATATTAATATGAATCAATTTTTGATTCATGTCAGCTAATTCGGTTAAATAAAACCAAACTTAGTTTTTGGAATCCAAAATTTATATCCTTATGCAATTGGATTTGATCCCTTTCTTAACCCATGCTCACAGTGATTATCAGAAAGAAAGTAGAAGAGAAGGAACATAGCAGATTTCACCCAGCACCACAGCAAAATAAGAGGTTAGATAATTAAAGCACATGTAAAAGGCCACCGCATTGATGAAATATTAAAGTGAGATTTTGGTTCTGTCTTTCAAACAATTCATCCACCCAAGTTAATCTTTAGCCACCATTTTTGTCATACTTGCCGGCTGCTCATCAACCGCCCAATCAATCAACTCCCTCTTTAAACACAAAATTGCCAACTGTATCCAATTGCTACCTACTAACACAACACAAATTATTGAAAAGTATGAACCATTTTGATTCCCATTAATTATGTCATTTATCATTGCTTTTCTTAGTTTCTAAAATGAGTTATCCAGACTTCATTCCATATCTTAGTAGAGATTAGGGTAGTTTGAACTGTATAATAAATGAACTAGAAATTGCTATAAAGAGCATCCCAGATAAAGAACAGATTAAGATGGCTTATACTCTGAACTTTACATATACATCCAAGGACCAACTACCATACTTAGATACAACATTCCATTTGAGATCAATCCAAAACAAATTTCACAGAAAAAGTTCAATTCTAATATGGATTCCCAGTATACTGATTAGATAACAATACTTCCATATTAATCTCCAACAAATGATCACCAGAATTTGATAACCTTCAAAATTTGTTCCACAAATGATCTATCTTTCCACAATTAAACTGGGTTACAACAAATGATCCATTCAAAATATGTACACTTGATTTGATACAAACTATAACAGATTATGAAGGCTGAAAAATAAAGGGTATGAAAAGAACCCAGCAATACTTTTGAGAACAAAAAAGGATTTGGAGCTTCAATTATATCAATCACCTTTGGAATCTGGTAAACAAATATACTTGAATGCAGGGAGAATTATTCCATGTTTTGGAGTGTAACCTAAGTACACTTCTTGCCTTTTCTTTCAAATAGGAAGCACTATCTGCTTGTAGCACCATGCAAAGCTTTGACACAGCACCAACCCTCAGCATCTCTTGCACTACTTCATGAGACGCTGAGAACTTTGAAATCAAGGAAAATATATGAAGAGCTCGATCATCGATGGTTGGAGAAACCCTAAGGATCCTTTTGGAAACCACAGCAATGCTTGCAGCATGCTGCAGAAACTGGTCTCTCCCATCAGCACATGAACACAGATGCGCCAAAAGGATGAATACGAGTTCTGTTAGATTCTTTTCTGGGTTTTCAAGTGCAAGTTCAACGAGCTCCTCCACGGCACCTGCATCAACTATCTTCGTTCTATTCCTCCCCAAAGGACACGTTTCTATGAGCACATACAATGCCGATTTAATAGCTTGCTGAGAGAGTTCTCTATTTTTCATCACCTTCACAACCACTCTGAAGAATTCAAGCCCTAAGTTCCCTAAAGGGGTTGAATCTTTGGCTTCAATTGTCAATTTCAATATAGGCATTGCTTCATTTATTACCTTAACGTTGTTCTTAGTTTGAAGCTGCAAAACCCGAGTCAACGAGTTCAGAAAGTCAAAGTTCTGACCCAGCAAGCGCTTCATGTAGTTACTGTCCATCACATTGGCATTGCTCCAAAGCAAACGAAGAATCCTCAGAGACTCCTCAATGCACGACGACGTTTTGTCCTGCGTGAAACTCTTTGTGATGACCTGCACCATAGCTTCTGCTACACCCGCAGAAGCCATACACCTTCTGTTCCTCTCGTTCTCTACTGCAAGGTCATGCAACTTCTCGATTGCGTTTTGAAAGCGTGGAGGAACTTCAAGATCCTTCACGAGCTTCTCAACGTTGGCATTGCTAAGAGGGGACTTCGGTGTCGGAATCTGATCAACACCGTTTGCTTCATTCGCTGAACACCACGCTTGGATTAGCCTCCGAAGCGTGTGGTTTGGGGTTAAGAACTCTGAGTTTCGCGGCAATGGTTGCTGTGTAATTGGACACGTGCAATTTTTAGCTTTGAGCAACCAGTATTCTATGCTTTCTCTGTCGTAGGTTATGCCCGTAACAGTTGTCACAGGGTCCTTCATGATCTGAAGCGAAATGGGACAAGCAAAAAACTGAGGAATTTCAATTTCTGTCATTGTATCAGATACACAGCATAAGAAATATGGTATAGGAGTATTTGAAGAAGGAAAAGGAAGTAGAAGAAGAAAAGGGTTTGTTTTCTTTGGTAAGACAAATCGGCTCTATTGAATATAAAGTCCCCAATGACGATTATCTCTAGCTAGTATAATATATAAATCTTGCTGATATGTGTTGGCCACAGAGCATTCCACACTTTTTGATGAATGTGTTTTTTGTGTGGATGAAACTTGATTACAGTGTTAAGTGTTATATTATATATATATATATATATATATATATATACATACATATAGTTAGATACATACATTTTGCCTTCTTTTACTAGTCTAGATGCTTGAACATTTTAAATGGTGAGTTGGGTGGTCAAACGTAGCAGTAATCGTTTGAAAAACTACAATATGACGGTGTTCGAATTCTAGACGCCTGAAATCTTTGCCTCTCTCCATAGAAACTATATATTAGATAGTTTTAAATCATTATTATATGAAATTAAATACTACTAAAAGTTATATATTAAAATGTTTAATACATATTATTTCTTAACGAGTTTCTCGAAATTATATCGTTGTCAAAATAATATTTTTTTTATTAATATATTTCGTTGAATGTGACATAAGGTGGTATAAATGAAGTTGGAGGCCACTTGTTAACGTTGGCGGCTTAGAGTGCAGCTTGATGGGTTGATTTGGATAGTGACATAATTTTGAAAAGAGAAGTGATTTACAAAAAGAAAAAAAAAAAGAGACAAAGACAAAATAGGTTTCAAAGTTGGTGATGCCCACGTAGGGAGTGTCTAGCATTGAATAAAATAATATGCATGGATGATAATATTTTTAGTTCATTCATATATTTTATATAAATGTATTTATTTATTTCATTTTGGACCCAACTTCGAGAGTGAACTATAAATAACGCCGGCTTGCAACTAAAATTAGTGCGTGGAACTTTCAAAGATGCAAAAGATTGATTTTGAATTCAAACTTAACTTTTTTTTTTATAAAAAAAAAAAATTAAGTGAATTAAAGGGACATTTAGTAGTATTTCAACGTTTATAAAAAATTATATATCAAATTCTTTAAATAACTACATAACTTGTTAAACCATAACATAACTCCAAACTTACATAATTTTCAGCATTATAGAGATCCTTATTAATACAAACAGATTCACTCTTCACACCAAGATCAAATTCTACTACCTGACTACAGCCAAGTATTCTATTATTATATTATTCAATATTTAAAATAGTAAAAAAATGGAAATTAAATTGTATCAGACAAAAAGACTTTGCCATCATCATCTCATACTACATACATAGCCAATACTCCTTGAAGACTTCAAACTACTTTGCTTAATCTTAATCTTATGACCGCAATATCACACTTCAAGAAAATCATCAAATAAAAATCAATTTTTAAAAATAAAAATAATTAGTTGTAATAGTAACTAAATTAAAGAACATTTTAAAAAAAAATTAGTTTATAAATTAGTTTATATTATTATTAAATAGTTTTTAAATTGGTATCTAATTCAAGGTTTTAACTACCAATTATTTAGATTCTAAATTTGGTAGCAAAAACATTGGTTGCTAATTAGATACCAATTTAGAATCCATTTAACAATAATAGAAACTAATTTAGAAACCAAAATATAACTAATTATTTCACGATTTTTTTTAGTGTGAAGTATGTGCTTTCTTCAAAAAGCCTCTCCATAATAGACTCAAATATGTCAAATATGATGACACATTATTAAATAAAGATTAAAAGTTGATTTTGAATATTTCAACTGAAATTCAAATAGGTTCATATATGTTGTATATTTACGACAAACATGGTTAGTATGTTTGACTTAACTTCTAGTTGTCTTTATAATTAAGTTTCTCATTGAATATTATTAAATTTAGGTAAATTTTATAAAGGTAAATTAGAAAAAGAATAAATTACATAGAACAATGTATTATCAGAGAAAGTTTTTTTATTTTTTTTTATTTTTTTAAACTCCTAATATAATTGTTTAGATTATTTTTAAGAATTTCTTTGTTTTTTTTATTTTATTTTTTCGGAAGTATTTAGTATAGTTTTCCATATTTCTGTTTTCTATTTTTTTAGTTTTATAGATAATAAGTGATTTAGTTTGAGTTTTAAAAAAAATTTACAGTGAAAATAATTAATTTCTTCAACTCCTCGATCATGCAGTTTAAAAGGTAAGTAGATTTTTAATTTTTTTAATATTGAGAAGTTTTATTTTCATGGATATGTGAATATAAACATAAAAACTTAAATATTTGATAAATTATCAATTTTATTTTATGATTCTAGTGGTATTTTATTTTATTTGTTTCCAAAAGGAGTTATCTAAGTCATTTTATTTCACTGTTCAAATTTTGACCTAAATTATTTATCGGTAAAAATAAAATAAAAAATTATGAGGAAGTAAAAAGTGAAAAATGATTAAAATACCGTAATTTATAAGAAAGAAAAACATATTAGAGTGAAACTGAAACAAAATAAAGTTTTGCATTTTCAATTTATATGGGCCCAGTTTACCCGAAGACCCAAAACAGGCTGCTTCTTCCTGCACCTCCATACCTTCTTGTGCTACCCCCATAAATTTTTCTTATTCCAAAAATACCCTTTTCAATATTCCAGATTACATAATCCAGAAGTCTTTTTTTAGATTCAAAATTAGCTTTCGGATTATGTAATTCGGAAGTCTTTTGTGATTAGCTTCCAGATTACATAATCCGGGAGTCTTTTCTAAATATGAAATTGACTTCCGAATTATGTAATCCGGAATTTATCCGGATTACATAATCCATAGGCTAATTATTTCAAATCCAAGAAAGTTAAAAAAAGAATAAAATGGTATTTTCATATTTAGTATGGGGTGGCACAAGAAGGTATGGAGGTGTAGAAAGAAAGAGTCTCCAAAATAACGCTACAAAGCCCATTAAAAAGGACTAAACCAGTGCTGTGATCGGTCCAGCACTTATGAACATGGACATGCCCAATTTTTCACGAGGATTATGTGTTCCATTTTTTTGACTATTTCTTTCTGTACCTCCATATCTTCTTCTGCCACCTCCATACACAATATAAAAATACATTTTTATTCTTTTTTGTCATTCCCATAAACTAGTTTCCGGATTATGTAATCCGGAACACATTTGAAAAAAGACTTATGGATTACATAATCTGGAAGTTAAATAAGACTTTCGGATTATGTAATCCGGAAAGTAATAATGCATATGAAAAAAGGTTTCTGGATTACATAATCTGGAAGCTAATTATAAATTTGAAAAATGACTTCTGAATTACATAATCCGAAATATTATAGAGGGGTATTTTTAGAAATTAAAAAATATATGGAGATGAGAGAAGAAGGTATGGAGGTGAAGGAAGAAACAATCCCATTTTTTATTACCTTTTATTCGAGTCCATTTCTTTTTACCCATTTCCATTCTGAAGTAATCCTGGTTACTTCTTATATATGAATTGAGAAATATTACCAGAACAAAAAAAATATTCAAGAATTTGCACAATGAGAAAAGAGGAAAAAAAAGAACAAAATAGGAATTTTAATTGTAACAAATAGTGCAATAGAAAAAGAAATAGACACATAATTGAGGTTGAAAAAAAATAATGTTTTAGTTATAATAATCATAAGGCACAAAATAGTTTAATTGAAATTGTAGAAATTTTTTCTTATTATAATCTCTGTCATAACTACATATCTCTAATTTTAATCAAACAACAAAAGAAAATAAAATATAATTTATAACTTTAAATAGAAAAAAAAAACACATAATCGAAAGAGATTAATGAAGAAGAGTTAAGCGCCGATGGAGTCGCCAAAGAATGATGGTGGAGATACTAATCTAAACAACGAAGCTAATGAAATGACAGGGATGAAGAGAAAGTAAAGGCAAGGGAAGCATGAAAAAAAACAATGGCGGATAAGACAAATTCAACGTTCGAATGTATGACATTCTTAAGAGGCAAACTCAAAAGATTAAGAGGCGAACTCAAAAGACTGAAACAAAACCTAAAAGTTTGGAACATAGATGTGTTTGGACATTTACACTTGAAAATACATGATATCATTAGGATGAGAAGAAGTTGGAGAAAAGAGAGTTATTTAGTGAACTCAAAGTGCTAAGTCATACACATTAAGCGTTGATAAAACCTAAATCAAGGGTTAAGTGGATAAACAAAGGTGATTCCAAGTCTAAAATATTTTCATTCAATGATTAATTGGAGAAAAATCAAGAATGTTATTAAATGAGTGGAACTTTTAGGGTAATGGTGTGAGGAACCAACATTAAATATAAACTATTTTTAAAAATAAAAAATAATTAATTATTATATTTACTAAATTAGATATTATTTTAGAAGTAAAAAAATATGGTATCATAATTTTTATTAATAATAAATAGTTTTGAAATTGATATCTAATTAGCTACCAAAATTTTAGTTACTAACTTTTAGAATATAAATTAGTTAGTAGCTAAACATCGGTAGTTAATTAGATATCAATTCATAAACTAATTTATAATTTTTTTTAATAATGATAGTTAATTAGATATTAATTTAAAAATTAATTTAATTTTTTTAATAATAGAAATTACTTTACATACGTTTTTATTATTAATAAATAGATTTTAAATTGATATCTAACTAGCTACCAAGATTTTAACTATCAAATTTTAAATTCTAAAATAATTAGTAGCTAAAATATTAGTAGCTAATTAGATATCAATTTAGAAACTAATTTTTTTTAATAATAGAAATTATTTTAGATATGTTTATATTATTAATAAATAATTTCTAAATTTGATATCTAATTAGGTACCAATAGATATCAATTCAGAAATTAATTTTTTTAATAATAGAAATTACTTTAAATACGTTTTTATTATTAATAAATAGTTTTTAAATTGTATATAATTAATTAGCTATTAAGATTTTGGCTATCAATGTTTAGAATTTAAAATAATTAATAGCTAAAATATTAGTATCTAATTAGATATGAATGATTTTTTTAGTTTATAAAATAATATAAATTTTAATTAGTTACTTTTTATCTCTAAAATTAATTTTTATTTAATAATTTTCTTGTAAATATAGTTAAGAAATTATTTGGAAAAGATTGAAAATGTAAACTGCAATAAAGAAGTTTTGTTATACACTAAAGTTATGTTTGAGTATCAAATCCACATTCTTTCGTTTTCTTTCCACTACATTACTGTGTTATGGTATATTTCATATACAAAACATAATGATTTTCTTGTATTCTTATAGTGTAAAGTCGTGTGTTTGTGACCTAGGCAAGAAACATGCGTTTGGCTCGACACCTCTGACATTGGTTCGAATCTTCGAGATACTCACCAGAAAAACACTTCTACTCCCTCAAACTTCTCCCTCGGATAATGTCTTCACTCCCTACTACACTTTCCTGTTCCATGCTTCCAACAACCTAACTGTCTTTCTCTTCTCTTTCATAGGTTGTTCCACTCATTCACCGACTTGGGAAATCGTCCAATTCGAACCCAGCACGAGTTCTCTCGCTCTCGTTATTCTAGAATTCAAGAAAAGCATCTGGTCCCGTGAAAGTTCTCGCCACTTCAGGACTTTCCAGAGACAGTGTTAAGAAGTTGCTTTTGGCTTTCGGATTGTGCAAGTTGCAAATGGCGCATCTAGGCTCACTCACTTTCTCCTCCAATTGCCAACCTGCCATGCTTCAGACTGTTTCTGATTCTTCCTTCCATTGACAACCCAAATGAGAACTAATGTTACTAAATTACAATTAACCCCTTCTGTATAATAATTAATATATTAAAGATAAATAAATTAAATAATGTGTAAAGTGATACCATACGAAAGATAACAAATTACAAGAAAAACATTAAAACATGTTTTAAGAGAAGGAAACCGGAAAAATCTCCGTTTCTCATGTTACATACAAAAATTATAACATAGTTCGAGAATACATATTTAATATTCTTGAACAATTTTAATGTAGCATAATATTAACTATTTTACATCAACTAGAAAATGTAATGGATATATAAAACAAGAAATGAAACGGTTATACACAAGTATAGTTCTATAAAAATATGACCTCACGTTAAACTCCAATGAAGAGGAGTTTAAAAAGGAAAGATAATGATTATTATAATTACATTCAGAAGGTAGCTTTGAGGTTATAATCGAGGTTAATTACTTTCGCATGCATGCAACGTACTGGTAGAGTGTCAAAAGTAAATACAAGACAAATTACGCATGCCCTTCTATTCCCTCTCATGCATGTCGCCCTTTAGTATTTCATCCTTCAACCACTATTTATGTACCCAAGGCAATCCAAATAACCACATTCACCTATATATATATTATATATAGATATCATATATATTTAATATCAATATCAATATCAATCATGAAATCAAAAGAAATCTTCAATCCTTCTGGGTACCTGGCTGCATCAATACAATATACAATATATATATATATATGTTCCCTCCCCAACTTTATGGATCCTATAATTAAGCTAACTTAAATTTATGAAAGTATAATCCTATATTACTATCAATCTTTACAGGGAGCAAGCATCCCCTCCCATGCCAGGAATTTCAGTATACCAGAATCAAGATACATTTCTCAATTAGTGACTGCATGTGTCTGTGAAAACAACATATACCTCTCCATTTCTTTTCTTGAGCAGCTAGCTAAGTCTTCTGCCAAGTTAATAAGTGTCCACAGAAATTAAACACTCAGAAGTGAAAGATTTTTCTCATAAAATTTCCAATATTCTAGCTAGCCATCAGATCTCAGGCCACGAAATCAGGTAATAACTGAGCAACAAACCTCTTTCTGTTTTGAATATCAATGCTCTCATAAGTTGTTCCCGAGTGGGATGAAGGTGGAGTGTTGATAGCACAAAATTCATTCCCAGTCGTTCCCATCTCAAGTCTCCTTCCCAGATGAATATTCTGTGAGAGAAATCCATGCTGAGTTCCTGAGATAGAAAGGTTTTCATTGTGGGGAAGACCTAGTGTGAGAGAAACACCATTTCCATGGAACCTTGAAGCCAGTTGCTCAGTAGTGACGTTGAATCTGTTTCCAATGTCTTCCATGGCGAACGTTCCAAAACCCCCACCTTGGTTTGTATTGCCACTCATCAAAGGGTATCCATCTTTGTGGTGCCTTTCAATGCCAAACTTTGTGTTGGCTTCTCTAGTATTTGCATGTTCACCATTATGCTTCATTTCCATGTCCACTGAGAGGATACTACTTGGAGAATTTTGCATTTCCAAACTTCTTGGTTTGTTTGGACTCCTTTGCACGTCAGATGATCCTGCAAGATGGAAACCAGAGTGGGATTGAAGGGACCCTCCGATGGGAGACATTGAAGAATTTGTTGAGATTTCATTTGGAGAAGTGTTTTGGTTGTTGAAGCTATCTTGTTTTGATTGAAGATTATCTAGTTTAATGGCTCCTGATTCTGGTGCAACATTTGCTGTTGACCCCAATTCCTTGCTCAACTCTTTTGATCTGCTGTTTTCTGAGCCATTCGCTTGTTCATGATCCTTCATTTCTTCCAGGTACATTTCTTCAACCATTGGCTTCCACAGCCGAACCCGGGCATTGATAAACCAGTTTGACACCTGCATTAAACTTATTAGTATCAGAAACCTTTGATTTTGAGATTTACTTGTAAATTATTTAAAAACCAAAAAGAATGAAAAATTCACGTGAAAAATAAATATAACAGTATATCATAAAGTATATAGTTTTAATTTTTATTTTGTAAGCTAAAATAATGAATTTGGGGGAGAAAATACGGATCTGTTGTTCTGGATTATTGTCATGGGAAAATAGTAAGTTTCACCCTATTTTAGACTGAAAGATGAAAGTGTCAGGAAGAAGAAAAAAAAAGTAGAGAGAAAATAATAAATTTGACAACAATAAGAAATAAAAACAAAATAATGTGAAAATGATAAATAAATAAACAAAGGATATTTTGATAAATATAGAATCATTTGCCAACCTATTTATATGGGTATTATGGTTTCTAGAAAAAATAGTAAATATAAAGTGCTGGTATAAATTTATTGGGTAGAAAATATATGATTTTCCTAGTTCATATTTGTGTTTGTAATCACCCTTTTATTCTTTAGCCTCTGAACTGATTCTAAAACTCCACCATTAAGTTCTCAAAAAGAATTTCATCATGTATGGCATGATTTACACATTGAAGTAAAACTGCAGTATTGTTTACATTATTTCTGATCAAAATCATCCACCAACACTTAAATTGTTACCCGACACCTAGAAAGAGAAAGAATAAAGGGAAGGGCAATATTGTTTCAAAAAACAATATAAATATATAAGATATTATTATTTAATAAGAAAAAGTAATGGGTGAATGTTAATAAAGCAGTTGATTTATAAAACAACTATTTAAAAAAGGTAAGATAAAATTATGGGCTATCTCAAAAGCTTTGAAGAAAAAGTAAATATTTTTCAAACTCAAATCACACCAATGAAAAGCTTTGATAATCCTTGATGAAACATACCTGGCTTCTAGCCAGTCCAGTTTGTTTAGCAAGCATGGCTTTATCTGAGTCCTTTGGATAGCTGCAGGTCACAGTTAGAAGCAGTTATAAGTTGATGCGAAGAATATGCAATACCTAAAATAAAAGTAGTAATACAAAACGCAAGGCTAATTGTAACATACGGGTGAAGAAAATGCTCAAAAAGCCAAGCTCGAAGAATGGAAACGGCTCGTTCTGGAAGGCCTCTTTGTGGCCTCCATGCATTGGGTTGAATCATTCCTAGCTGCTGCAGTGCCCTTTGTTGCCTAAGATGGTGATCAACATACCTAAGCCTTGACCCTTCTACTTTCACTCCTAAGCAATCATCTTCACCCAATGTCTTGCTCGTGGCTTTGATTTGTGCAGAGATTGCATCTTTCAGGCACCGGAATTGCTTTGAGATAGTCTTTAGGGCAAGGGCAGTGTAAGATTTTGCCGCCCCATAACCCGCAGCTTGCTCAAATGATGATACCACAATTTGCATTTGGTGGTGATATTGCCTGTACCTTTGTTCCACCTGCAGGTTTTTAAATAAATAAAAATTTAGTTAGAATCATGTGATCATACAGATAACATGTATGTAATTAAAGTGCACCTAATTAAAAAGTTAGAAGGGCTGTTAAGATGAATTATGAAACGAGACAAGGTATATAGTAAGGTAATTGGAGGCTTATAAGTTATAAACTATAAAGTTTGTAATTTAACTGTCTACGACTTCCTCAATCCGAATGTATAAAGGGTTCTGCAACTGTGCGGATTGTCATGGATAAATGCTGAAACTGACCCAACTGGGTCCAAACACAAATTATTCTCTGACAGTACTCATCAGACCAGATTACTTTTCCTGCCAGTTTACTTTCCTCTCTACACATAATTTCAGGGTACAGGAGAAAGAACTGAAAACGAGAGACAGCATTACTGTCAATTTCACTGACCCTCTGCCACTGTCACATTCTTGATTATTGCATCCTCCAAAAGCTGAATATCGTACTAGTACATAATTTTCCAATTACTGAATCACCAACACAGACCGAATAATAACTCATAAAACCAAACCAAACCACAACACGCTTAACCGATTACTTAATTATAGTGCTTCCACAAGATCAAACACACACTCATATATTATATATATACGCACACTATTGCATGAAGAGTAAAAATCACTATGCGTAATAGTAACCAAATTATTACCTCATCCAGCATGTTGACGAGCTTGGACTTCTTCATCTGAAGTTCTTGCCTCTGGGCGGTGCTGAGTTCAACCATTTGCTTCCCTGCACTGTTTTCGCCTCCACCACTTGAACCAGCACCAGCACCAGAATTTGTAGATTCTTTATTCGCTTTCACCTTCTCTGAGAACTTTTCATCTTTGTAGATTCCTTTTCCTACGTTAACAACTTCATCCAGAAGCTCCTGCGTCGCTTTCAGATACTTCGACCCCAAAATCAGGCCGGAAACTCCTGTCGACGCAGCCGATGTCGGCGAGTTCCCAGTTCCGGCGACGTGGCCCTGTCCGGCAATCTCAAGCTCTCCAGAAACTGACCTGAAATTTGTTTGCTGTGAGGAAAGGCTGAGAGACAACCCCTGCTGACTGGGCCGCCGGAAACCGCCGCCGCCAGAGCTGCTAGAAGGCGTTCCAGGTTGATCAACCCCCGAACCCCAGAGGTTATAGGGAACGCGAGGGGCGGTGGAGGAGGCTCCGCCGGAGAAGCCGTGGAAGGCGGCGATATTTTCCCCAAACAAAGACTGTCGGGTGTGAGCGTGTTCATCGGAATTTCCGGATCCAAGGACGTTTGACACGCCGTGAATAACTTGGTGGTGGTGGTTGGCGGCAGGTGATACCGGAGGCGCGTGGGTGAGACTCGCGAGGTTGAGCGCGTTGGTAGCGTTGGGATTGACGAGAAGTGTTGGGTGGTGCGGCGCGTCAGCATAAGGTACGTAAGACGGGTTCATAAGGTAAAGCGTTTGCAAGCCATCTGCAGAAGATTGAATCTCCGAAGTGCTTCCATGAAAGTACGTCGCCATGTTACGCTTTTGCTCTTGTATTCTATTTTCTCTCTCCCCTCAGTGACACTGTCACAACACAACAACAACAACAACTTTCTATTATTAGCCTTTCAATTCAATTCATCATCCTTTTCCAGGATCTCTATATATAGACACATATATTCTTATCACTTTGATCTTGAATAGCCCATTATGCATGTATATTGAAAAGTTATGTTGGATTAACACACAAGCTTCCTCCACCAATGTTGGGGGTTTGATTAAATTAAATTAAATTTCTCGTTTGTTTGTTACAGATCCTGAAAAACAAAAGCCAAACAGGCAGCCTCGGAAGCTGTGTTAGAGAATCCTAGAAACTGTGTACCTTAAAATTGGGAAAATCAATCTGGACAAGTAAACAACAATTTAACATATGACAGATGGAGGAGGTGAAAAGGAAGTTGTATCCTTGGATGATTGTTGATGGGAAAAGTGAAAAGTGATGATGAAATGATATGAAATTACAAAAAATATATAAAAATAGAGAAATGGAAACAGATCCCGTGGGGGAGGAATCACATGAATATAGGTGAGAAGAAATTAACTAAGGAGTTGGGTGTGTTGTGTTCGTACCATTTGGTGAGTTAATAAATGGATTGAGGAAGATAAGAGAAGATAAGAAGGTAGAAAGGTGCTATCTAGATAGAGAAAGTGTCCTTCATCGCGGGGTAGAGGATGAAGATAAAAGGGTGGTTCGATGGATCCGTTTTGGTTTGAGTTGGGAGAGCTTGAGGTTGATTTATGGCTTCTTGCTTCCTCCTGTCATCACTATTCTCTGCAACTCTCTGTCTGTCTTCTCCAGACGGAAATTCTATATATATAAACTTTTTTAATATTTAAAATAGGCAGATGAGTGATGAGTGGTCACTGCTGAGATTGTGGTCCTATTTATTTCAATAATGGTAATTAAATAGGCTTAAAATTAATATCACTCTAATTGCTTTTATTTGAAACAATAATAGATACTTCAAAAGTGTTTTAGCTACAAGATCTATAGTTTTTTAAGTCAGAAGTGGGTCCTATTTTTTTTTTTTATCTATGTTCTATATTGTTTTTAATTATTAATATAATTTCATTAAACTCAAAATTTATATTAAAGATATATTTTTTTTTAATTAAGTTTGATTATAGGTAAAGTCTTATCTTAAAGATCAAAATTTTATTAGTAATGTTAATAAATCAATCCTAGACTGATTGAACATGATTCATGATCTCATCTAATTTTAGGTTTGAGACTCTAAGTTTAAATGTTTAACTATATATTTAGAATACAATCGATTAAGTATAAGTGTTTCGTCGATGTTAAAATTTAATTATACTATCTTTGATATTGATCATGTTTTTTAACATACACTATTTAATTCTCACAAAGCGAAGGTTAGAAAAATCCAGCTCAAAGTATTTTGTTTGCTAAAGGTCTCCCTTAGATTTAGCTACCACAAATCCTCTCATGCATTTATTCCAAAATCCAATCAGCTCTTGACATTCAGGATCTCCATACTTTCTTAAATCACCAATCGATGATTTTTCGACTTCTTCATACTCGCTAATTTTGATAAGAGATTGACTTTTGCATTCTGACCCCTAGGGACATATATCAAATTAAAACTTTCACAAAAATGAGTCATCTATCTTACCTTTGCCAAATATTTGAACAATGAGGATCCCTCACTTTAAAATTCCCTGTCAACTGTTCTATTACTCTCACGTTTCATGTTAGACACATTTCAATAATCAATCATAACAACATTTAAGACCCTTCAAAGTAATTTTAGTCCCACTTACTTTCAAATTAGAAGTGTTGCCTACCAACAAGATCCATCTAGGCTCTACCTCCAAACTCCCCCGAGATTTCTTGTTTACCGAGAACGTCAATTCAACCACAAAATCTGCAAGTGCCTTCACTGGCCTCTTAATTCATAATTTATGTTGTATTCCGACAATTCTACAACTCATTTCATTATCCTCCCAACCAAATATTTTTTTTTGCAATACCTGCCTAATAGGAAAATCAGTTTTCACCACAATCTTAAAAGTTTGAAAGTAGTACCTCAACTCTCGTGTCGTAATTACTTTTGTCAAGTGACCTTCTTCAATTTTTTGATATTTGACATTCGATCCTTGAAGAGTTCTACTAACAAAATAAACTCGCCCCTTCTGCTTCTCGATTTCTTGCACTAGATCTATGTTGACTACTTGTTGAGTTATACAAAGATACAACAACATAAGTAAACTCACAATTGGTTTTGTCAAGATTAGAGGATGCACGAGAACCTCCTTTAACTTGCGGAAAGTCAGGTCACGTTCCTTTCGACCTTATAAACCTATCATATCTCTTTAAACACTAGAAATAAGGATAGCCCGTATCTTTCACAACAACAATAAACCTCACAATTGAAGTCAACCTTGTTATCAACTACTATACCTCCTTAATGGTACTCAGACTATCCATGTTAATTATAGTCGATCACTTCTCTGGATTAACTTTTATTCCCCTTTAGGTCGATACCCAGAAGCTTCCTTATTCTCACCCCAAACACATATTTCCAGAGTTCAACTTTAGTTGATACTTCCCTACCACTTAGACGAACTCTTCCAAATCATCAATATGATTAATCAACTACTTAGATTTCAGCACCATATCATCCACATAAACTTATACTTTACAAGCAAACGTATTATTCAAAATACAATATACGATCCACCAATTTCTGATAAGTTATCACTTAATATTCTTTTGAACGAAAGATATCACTTAAAAACAATAATTCAACATGTCTCCCATAAACATTGTTTTCTCTTCATTCATAGGGTGTATTCTGACTTGATTGTACCTTGAATATGCATCCATAAAGCTTCAACCTCACATCTTGAGGCTCCACCTACCAACAAATCAATATTCAATAAAGCATATGCATCTTTTGAACATGCCTTCTTCATTTTCCATTAGACTTTTTAACCAACACCACATTAGATAACACGAATGGATATTAAATTTCTTTTATATGACCCACATTTTTTAATTTCTCCACCTCCCTCGAAATAACCTCCATTTTTTCCTCTCTCAACTTTCTTCTCATTTGCACCACCGATTTAGTCCTAGAATCCATTACGAACCTATGTCACAAAATATTTGGGTTAATCCCATTCATATAAGATGTCAACCAAGCAAACACACTAACATCTCCTTTAAACACTCCACCAATCCTCGTTCAAACTCCCGTTCCAAACTACCACCAATCGACACTTTCCATTTTCTAATTTCACCTTTTTGAGTTCTCCTTCTTCATAATCTACCCCTAGGTCGAAATCCAACTCTAACATATTAATATTATCCCTCTTATCCTCTTGATAAGACTTCCTTTTATTTCTCAAACTTCCTTCATAACATTTTTTTTGCCACCTACTTATTCACTTTTTTAACACCAACCAACCCTTTATTGATTGGATACTTTAATTTAAGATGAACACTAGAAGCCAATGCTTCCAACCTATTCAAGATGGGTCATTCCAATAATATATTGTAAGGTAAAGGTGCATTTACGAACACATACTTGATCATGTTTGTTTTTGCAAGATCTCCCTCCTTTAAAGTCATTTGTATCTCCACATGCCCACAAACTTGAACATGTTCTCTAGAAAAACCAACCAAAAATCATTAAAAGGTTTGAAATCATTCATTGGAATCCCTAGTCCCACAAATGCATCCTAAAAAATCACATTTGTGGAACTTACTTGATAAACTAGAACTTTATGCACCTTTTGACTCTCCATTATTATTGATACAACTATCTCGTGCGAGAACACATCCCTCAAATCCTCTTAAAAAAAACTTAAAGTAATAGTTTCAACTTTTTTTTCTACTAGGGTCAGTACAAAAAGATCATACTTTTTACGATCCAAACTCAATAATCAGTCCCCTGAAAATCCACCATAAATCAAGTTAACTTCTTCCATTGTTGGTGTCTCATGCTTTTTCTCTCCATGATCATTATCATCTTTTCAACTAGGCTTAGAACTTCACACTCTAAAAATCTCCAATAGTCCTTGCTTCAATAATTTTTTTGTCTGTCATGACAATGTAAAACAATTATGTGTCATGCCCAAATGCCTTATGAAAATAACACCAAGCATCCCTATTTGGACCAACCTGTCGATTTTGAATTATGTGGAAAGCATAACAACTTCACAACATTTACATCCCTCACCAACTCCTTCTAAACACATTTATCTTAGAGAAGTCTGGATTCATTTCCCTCTTCTATTTAACACTTGACCTGAGTCTTATGACTTATATTGTCTTCTTTCTTCTCTATTTCTCATCCTTTAATTTTTTCTTGATCTACTCTCTTGAAATGACCAGTGTGACACATTAACCCCTTCATATCTTTTTTCATCTTTTCTTTTTTTAATCTTAAACTCTCCAGCTTCAATATATGAAGTTGCACAAAGTTTAATCTCCGACATATCCTCTGGCTTTCTTGAAACCAAGGATTCCCTGAAAGGCTAGACTTGAAGCCCTTTTACAAATGCATCTACAAATATTCTTTCATTTGGTTGAGCAATTTGCACAAAAAATTCACAAAAATGCCCCAAAAATTGTTTCAAAGATTCTTTCTTTTCTTGTTTCACATAAAAAAGACCTCCTACTTTCAAATGTTTAACTTTATTCACTAAAAAAATGTGTGATAAAGAGTCTTGAGAAAATCTCAAAAGGCGTAATGGCATCTTCAGGAAGATTGGTGAACCAATCTAAAGCCATTCTTGCCAACGTTCCAACAAACATTTTACATCATATTACATTCGACATATTAACATTTGAGCTCAAAAAGTTTGGACATGAGCATTTGAATCTTGTCTTCCTAAGAACATACTAATTTTGGGAACCACGTAATTAGGTGGTATGGGTTCCATGAAAATTTCATTTAAAAAAGGTTTAAAATCTTGATAAGCCTCCTCTTGATTTCGAACATCGACCAACTGATTTCTAATTACTTGTTGCACCTCTTCATTTTTTTTCTTCTAAATTGGTCTTAAATTTGAAGTGAATCATTCAACACCTCTCGTGTACTCTTCTAGACTCTTCCACCCTCTCCTCATTTTGTCTTCTCATTTCCTCCATCATGACCATCATATTTTGTAAAGAATTGGGCATTTTCTTTTCCTCTCCATTAGCCATCGTCTTTCTTGTTGTTCACATTTCAAAAAATGATGCAATATTAGTTTACCAGCCCCACAATGATCGTAAAAAATGTTCTAGTCAAGAGTAGGTCTGAGAGCATTCAATGTGTCGTCTTTCTTTTACCTTATCTCTCCTTTATATGGTTCAATTTTCTTGTATTTGTTTCATTGTTATGACCATATCATGTGCTATTTGCTATCCATATTTACTTGTTAACCTAAATATTAGATTTTATCCTCTTGTAAAATTAGAAACTACTTAGAACATAAGAGTGTAGCTTTAATGAAAAAAAAAATGTCTAAGAATATCTTTTCATAATCTTTTAAAACAAACGTAATTTAGAAAAATAAAAGAGGTCAAATCAAGGTAAATAACATTCTAAAATTCAATCAAATAAAACACTTTATACCACAAACATGTATCTGTCAAATCGCATTACATATCATGTTTAGATTTCTCTGTCTTCTCTCTTTTTCTGTCAAGCCTCAAATAACTTACAGTGTGTATACATATTTATCCTAAAGGAAAACTTCGTTGACATAGTGCACTTTGTTTGATTAAAAAAAATCAAAACCCCATCGCCTCCAAACCACACACTTAAACAAAAAAAAAATGAATTTAATTAAGATGTCACGATTACGTATATCTTGTTACAACTTTATAAACCGATCGAGTGACATAATTATTAAACCCCAATAGAGAAATTTAAGTAAATAAAAGAGCAGGATAGGATTGGAGATGAATTGGTTTTGTGTGTTTGAGTGGATATTTTGTTTGTCCGTATTTTTTTTTCAAAAGTAAGTTTTTACATCCTTATTTACGTAAAGGATTGTTGATTTTTTTTTTATATATGAATTTTTACCTAATCTTCTTACACTCGTTTTAAATTCATTTTTTATTTTTTTAATAACAGTTTATTAAAAAAATTATTAAATAACAATTAAATTTAGAGATTAAAAATAATTAGTCACTATATATTGACTAAATTAGATACTATTTTTGAGAATACAAAATTATTGGTATCTAAAGTAGTTTATATTATTAACAAATCATACTATTTGCTTGGTAAAGTTGCTCGATTGGTAGAGTTGCTTGATGGTTGAACTTTAATTTTGTTCTTCCATAGATATTAATATATTTAAATATTTATTGGTGTCTTTTATTTTATAATTATAAACATTCAAAATTATTAACTTAAAATTATTTATTTCAGGCATTAGATATGGAGGTGGTGATCCATCACATAATCAAGTAATAGAATCAAGTGCTACTAATTAGGGATGAACAATGTGTGTTTTAATTTTAAATGATGTATCAATTTTTGAACAATTATTTGTGTTTTAATTTTAAATTATGTATCAACTTTTGAACAATATTATGTGTGTTTTAATTTTCAAAACAATGAATGAATGCTTATAACTTTATATATTATTTCATTTTATTAATATTTTATTTTTTTTATTATGAAAATATATTATGTTTAGTTTAATTGTAAAAGTCAAATTATAAAAAAGTGGTGGCTAAATTGCATTTATTTAGAATTAAAATTACTTCAGTTGAAATTGACGTATTATTTTTATAATTTTATTATAATATTGACTATTAAAAACGTCACATTATACTCTATACAATGACGCTAAAATCTGTTTTAATGAATTAAATTTCAACAGGTATGACTGACATTATTTACATATAAAAGCTGTCACTTTAAAAAATTGTTAAAGTGACCGGTGTTACAATAGATAGTGTAAGACCGAGACATTAAACTTTGTGACATTTATAAACGCTAGTTTATACAAAATAACCTCCATTTTATAAATAATTTTTTTTAGTGTAAGAGTAATTAATATAAAATCATGTGAACTACAGAAACGTCCCCACAAATGTTGCATTACACCAATGAATTATTATCTTTGCTTGGAAAGGTAAAAGAAAAAGTTGGTTTCAATTAATTGCGCTGTCGATCCCTTAAATATATGCTTCTAGTTAATTTTTGCAGATTACAACATGTCTGGGTATTTTTCTTAATTACTCAATCACATTCATATCCATTCCTTAACAGAGAAAAAGTTAAAAACAAGAATGATTTAAGAAGAAAAAAAGAGATTCATAACTAATTTTATATTATTGTTTATAAGAAAAATAGCCCAAATAGCTAAACATGTATTGAAAAAAATATTTTTTCATGTTTATTTAGAAATTTTCATCACTGAAATAGTGTATAATTTTTTGGACAAGTTTATATCTCTATCTAACACTTAGATGAGATAAGAGTGCTCACGAGAATTATAATATTATTCTATTACGTATGCACATGACTTTTATGTTGTTTAAAATGTTAAAATTTTATTAATTCTTTTTTTTTTATAAAAAGTAAAGAATCCATACTAAGTTGAATCTACAGATAGGGAGTGGTTTTTTTTTTATCAGCAATGAATAAATAAAATTTAGGGGATACTTCAGGGGTATCCCAACCCATATACAGTAACCAGAAGTGGACTTCCTATATCGTCCACAAAAGAAACTCTCCTTTATGGTTGGAGCAGAACAACCTTAAAGTGAGAAAACCAAACCCAAAAATATAACCAACAGGTTACCTCACAGCAACATTCAACTTTACCGAAACATCCAGAACCGAGGCCACCTACATTCACCTCGCCAAGCGACGAGTTACCCATGCATGTTGCATAACTTCGACGACCACTGCCTACACACATGTGGAGAAACCGTTTCATCGACCGGCGATCATGTTGACCTTTGCATAACTTCGACGACCACCGACTACGCACGCATGGAGATCACCGTTTCATCGACCGACGATCATGTTGACCTTGTATAACTTCGGCGACCACCGACTACACACATATGGAGAACGTCGCTTCATCGATCGGCGATCATGTTGACCTATGGAGAACGCCGCTTCATCAACCGGCGATCATGTTGACCTTTGCATACCTTCGGCGACCACCGACTACGCACATGGAGATCGCCGTTTCATCGACCGACGATCATGTTGACTTCAGCAACCTCCGACTACACACATATGGAGAACGCCGCTTCATCGATCGGCGATCATGTTGACCTATGGAGAACGCCGCTTCATCAACCTGCGATCATGTTGACCTTTGCATACCTTCGGCGACCACCGACTACGCACGCATGGAGATCGCCGTTTCATCAACCGGCGGTCATGTTGACCTTTGCATAACTTCGACGACCACCGACTACGCACGCATGGAGATCGCCGTTTCATCGACCGGCGGTCATGTTGACCTTTGCATAACTTCGACGACCACCGACTACGCACGCATGGAGATCGCCGTTTCATCGACCGGCGATCATGTTGACCTTGTATAACTTCGGCGAATCACACAGCCTAGCACATGGCGGAAGTTGCCTCATACAAACCTTGCTGGATTTGAATCTGCACTCATCAGTGAATACCTACAACATATCATGGCCCCTTCTTGCAACGTTTCCCCCTTCAAAACCCTATACCTTCCTCTAGATTCAGCACCGCATCGAATCAGATATGCCCCCATTAAAATCTACAGTTGGGCCAAGACCATAACTCTCAATTAGGGAGGCATCTTAGCCTTTTCAACCCCTCACCGACCTGGCTAAGCTCCCTCAACCCTCTCTTCTTTGTGCTAATAAACCCCTGCAGCTATTTTTGCTCCACCTGCTACCTTCGTCACACCGAGAAGCTGCCTTCCACCCCACTTACTTAAAGCATGTGATGCATACCATTGAATTTAGGATCCAATCCACTAAAGAGTAAGTGAAAGAGTTTGATTTATGTTTTAACCATAACCATGCTTTGATTTGGGCTTTTTGGAACATCTCCTCTGCATCTACTACTCCCTGCTTAAACACCACCTCATTCCTTTGATCCCATATACTCCTCACAATTGCTGCCCAAACTCCACTCCATACCAGATTTTGTTTATAATTAACATGGTACAAATGGAAGCTCTCAAAGTTGATCTTTATGTCATTATGTTGGACAATCACTATACCAATCCATCTGAAGCACATCGACCATACACTCAGCGCATGTTTACATTCCATAAAGAGGTGTTGACTGGATTCTATCTTGGTCTGACAGAGTGCACAAAGTGGGTTACTCAACACCACCCCTTTCCTACTCAACCTCTCTCGAGTTGGTAGCCTATCCAACAGGGCCCTCCATGCCGTGGTCACCACATTAGGGAAAGCTTTAGCCTTCCAAAGAAGATTAAACACCCCAGGGTATGGCCCTCTTCCTTGGTGAGCCAAACAATCATATGCAGAACTTACGGTAAAACACCTTTCATCTTTACTCCCCCACGTATGCCCATCCTTCTCCTCTCGTTTCAGCCTGATCGTAGCCAAGTGTTCTAACATTTCTTCTTCCAGCTTGGATTCCCACTCAAATCTTGCACGTCTCCACCTTAAATTCCACCTCCAAATCACATCGTCCCACCTACCAGCCTCTTCCACCTTATGCCCTTGATTCAGAGACAGAGAAAAAAGCCTAGGAAACATATTTTTAAGGCTAGAATTCCCAGTCCAGACATCCTCCCAAACAGATAGGGAGTGGTTATTGGGACAAATTTTTACCCTCTTTGCCAACAATAAATAGAGACTACCCAACACTTGTATTTTGAATGCAAAATTACTTGTCAAGTTTGGAATTTATGTTTAAGGTGAATTGAAATTTCAAATGTGATGCATAACACTATTTTTGGATTTTTTTTATCAATTTAGTTGTCTAGGATTAAGTAATAAGCAAAACTTAGTATGGAAATCTATGTGGACAACTATGATGTCAGAAATTTGGGATTATAGAAATATAGTTGTATATAGAAATGAAATATATGATGGGGAGAAAATTTTTAGTGTAGCACAAATCAAAGAGTGGATATGGATCACACATTTGAATAAAAATTTGTCGTTTTTACATGTCCAATATGGAGCTTAAGTCCAATAACATGTTACAAATTATCTAAATTCTGCTCTTCATTGGGGGCTCTAAATATATATTTTATTTGCTCACTTGATTTAAGGTATCTGTTCACAAGTAATTAAAATGCAAACATTTATAAAATTTGTTTTAAATCTCAACAATGACATGTGGATATGGAGGTAGAATTTCACTCTAGGAAACGACCTACACTTTGCTAGCCATTATTTTCTCCTGGACAGGAAATCAGTTATAGGAGTGGGCAAATCATAAAAGTTCAGGAGGTCGAAAAGGACCAGTGTCAACTGTTTATACCTTAGACAAATAAGTGGATTATCTGTTTGAAGGGCAGTTGAAAACAAATAAAATTGATTTTAGCAGTTCACTCTGGGTTGGATGTTTTTTGGGCTTAACAACAATACAACTTGGTAATAGCAATGTAAATATGCCTATATGCAGTATCTATGATGTGAATTATATCTTAGATAAGTCTTTTTGGGAGAACTGTGTAACTGAACTAGGGTGACGTGAGATCATGATTTTTTTTTAAGTTATCAATGAAAATCATAAAAGTTTAGGAGGTCGAAAGGCACCCATGTCAACTCTGTTTACCTTAAACAAATATGGAGATTGTATGTTTGAAGGACAATGGAAAACAAACAATTAGTTGTGCACCCTAGTCCGAAAGTTTATTTTGGCTTAACAACAATACATCTTAGAAGTCATAGCAATGTGGTGGTGCTCAAAGTTTGAAGATAAAACTAAACTCATGTTCTCTTTGCTTACAAAAAACAATTTGTAAATATAGTCATATGCACTATCTATGAGGTGAATTATATCTTAGATGAACCTTTTTGGGGATAACTGTATAACTGAACTAAGATGAAATGATGTCATGTTTTTGTGAAGTTATCCTTTTTTGAAAAGGTTAGTCTTTTTATATTACAAAAATTTCCTCATTATGTACATGACTTTGTATATGAGTAGGATACTTCATGTACCCTTTTATATATATATATATATATATATATATATATATATATATATATATATATATTCTATATAAGCACCCTTATGTTTTTTTATTTATTTATTTTGTGTTAATTATAAAGAAAAACAAAATATTTGTTGTTCTTGCAAGGGTCTAGATATAATCTTCTTTCTTATGATGTTATTGACTTCTCGGTCTTCTTTCTCGATGTGAGCTCTCGGTCTGGGCTTTCGGCTTGGACTTAGACTTGGATATGATTTGTAGACTCTCACTTCTCTGGGCTAGGTCATCTAGATCTCTCGGTTCTTGGTCTCGGTCTCCTCTCACGGATGAGTGTGTACCTGAAAGGTGCTCCGATGCCAAAGTTAAAATTGGTACTAGTTAATTATCAGATAAATTCACTCTACTTACCTCTTGAGTTTATCACCTATTTATAGTACTTTCTTATTGGGCTTAAAACCTAGTTGAACTTTTACTCTTTGCACCTGATCTTCTTTAAACACACCCCTTATGTTTTGGACCCTTTAGATGAACTTTGCCACAATGATTATTTATTTATTTAAATTTTACCTTTCAGTTAATTTTTTAACTTTCCTATCGGTCCACCTCTCGCCTGTAAACACTACATTTTCTATCTTAATTTTGGAATGGAACTCATTAATAATTTCGAAACTACACATGCATATATGTTTAGCCAAAATAATGTTTATGACCAAAGCTTTCTCAAATGAATAACAAATCTCTCGCTCATTCTACGATTAATATGAAAATATAATTAACAAAGAAACTTATAACACAAACATTCTCCCTAAACATATTCTATCCCTAATTTCGTTGATAATGAAATTTCATGAGTTTGATTAAAGTAATTTAGCAGCAACTTCGTTTTAACCAAAAACTAAGGAAAATTGTTTACAATTTATTTTTTATTCGTATATATATCAGTGCCAATCACTTTAAATAAAAAAAAGGGTTAATAATATGCCAAATAAAACTAAATAAAATTATGCGATTAGAATAAAGTAAGTTAGGTCATATACCTTTTTTATATAAAAAAAAAAACTGATTCCGTCGATATATTTATTTGAATCAGAAAAAATGTTATTAATAGAGTTTTTTTTACCCAATCTTTATCCTTCATTTTTCAATTCATAGTAAAAAAAAGTTACTTAGAAATTATAGATTAAAAGCATAAAAAATAAAGATAAAAATTATTATTTTTATATCACCCGTCAAATAGTTTAATTCCTTTTTTTTAAAAAAAATTATATTAAGTTAAAATTCCAGCAAGATTTGGTCTAGCATATCGACTTCACAACTTAATAAATAAAATTTTACTAAGAAAAGGATTATGTCGAGAATTGTTTTCCATATAAAAAAAAATCAAAAAAATCATATCATAGAGAAAATTTTGCAATCATGATTCGAATTTGACTCTTATGAAATATACTTGTGACTGAGAAATATAAAGACTAATGATTGAAATACATTCTATCAAGCGAAATGATTCTCTCACACTATTTTGTTAGTTGAATAATGACTATTTGACTCAAGAAGAGAAGAAAGATGCAAGATAACAAAAATAAATGTGATAAATAAAGTGGAGAAGGAAAACAAATACATGCAAAAGGAGAGCTAAATAATTTATATAAATTTAATTATATTATATCAATATAAATTATAATCACCTTTACATATTTTAATTATTTTTCTCCACCAATAATATAAACTAAATATTTCTATCATTTTGAAAATTTTTATATTAATATTAAATTATTTTGTACATCATTCATTTAAAATTGATGTAATATACGAAAATAAAAACTATCTTATTATTACTATTTATTTTTGTACAATATTTAAAAATAAAAAATAATATTCATTTACTATTCAAATATTTGAATGCTGCATTTACATTGATGTGATATAAAATAAATAAAAAATAATGAACTGAATGGAAAAATATTATGAAAATATATAGAAATTTGTTTGGCTATCATATATTTTTTGAGAAATAATTCTTTGACAATTGGACAAGAAATCACTACAATAAAGTTATTAAATAAAAACTAATTTTAGATACCAAAATAATTAGTTATTATTTGATTAAATTAGATACTATTTTATAAGTTAAAAAAAGTTATTGATATTTAAAGTAATTTTTATTATTTATAAAATAGTTTATAAATTAGTATCTAAAATTTTAATTATTAGTTAATCTATATTCTAAATTAGTATCTATTAGTCTTTTAGAGATTAATTTAAAATCTAAAATATAAGTAGCTAAAACCTTAATAGCTAATTTAGATATCAATCTAAAAATCATTATATAAATTTTTATTAATAATAAAAATTTCTTTAAATACTAATAATTTTTAATCTTTAAAATAGTATATAATTTAATATATATATATATATATATATATATATATATATAGTTAGTCTTTAAAATAATATATAATTTAATATATATATGTATAGTGACTAATTATTTTGATATTCGATGAGATAAAGAGATACGTTTAAATAGGATGTGAAATATATTCGCAGGATATTTTATGTTATGTTAAGTAAATGTAATATTGTTTTTATAAAGATTGAGATATCTCTTAAATATTTTTATTATTTTTTATAAAAAAGTTTATTATTTTTATATTTTATATTTCTTATAATTTAAAAATAAGGTATACTTAAAGCATAATTCCTTTGTATATAATGTCTCAATCTTTAATAAAGATAAAACTGCTCTAATTTCATCAATGATATTAGTTGGAATGTAGACTTATAACTGTATCAAATTCTTTTTTTAAACACTATTTAAATTTTGAATCATCTTATATATATATATAAAAAAATCACATCTGTGTTTTCATTCACTTATAAATGACGAAATGCTACAGTTATGGATGTGTTTGATACTTCATTGAAATGGTCTATTTCGTAATGGATTAGGACGTTGAATAATTTTAAAAGATAGAAAATAACTGTGAAGTAAATGTGGGGAACTGAAAAAAACAGGTGGGATTTCGTTTTAATTACGTCTAAGAACTTGCTTAACATCGCTTTTAGCGACAAATATCTTATCAAGAAGATAATTAAAAGAAGGAATCTATTAGTTACCCTTCAAAAAGTGCATGAGAAGAAGAGATGACTGAAAAACACCATAATCTCTCTCATTATTTATTATTAGAAGTTTCATTTTTGATACCCATGATGGGCACAACCTACCTTTCTCATTTTTCATTTTTTAATACTCAGATGCTAATTTTGCACCTACCAACACATAACCAAGATATTTATCTATATCTATAATGCTTTTTTATTTTTATTATATCCAATTATTTATTATATCTTTTTGCTCCTTTTTTTTCTGAAGGACACAATTAAATCGTCACATCTTCACTACAAACAACATGAAACCACCACCACTGAGGAACTCACAGAAACCATCAACAAAGAAACTCCAGAGAGAAAGAAAGAAAAAAGAATATTGATCTCACAGGAATACTTCCATGCACAAACATTTCACCATTGTACTTGCATGCAGTTTTATCAGGCCTCCAAGATCCTTTCATTTTGTTGCACCCGTTGCTCTTATACCTTCACCTTCTTATGTTGATCACTCAAAATCTTAAAATAACATGTTTTAATTTATTTTTTCCTTGTATATTATTTAACTTTCTTATTTTTATTTGATATAAAATTTAATTTTACATTTAGATTCTTAACGTAATCATGTATATATAATATTTTATTAAAAAACTTTAAACCTAACTCAACCTTATAGACCCGACTTAAAATGTGAGGTTTGCACATCACTTATATACTATGAAATGTTTTTTTATTAACAAAGAATAAATAAAATAAAATGAAACATTTCAGGGGTGTTTCAATTCTTATTCAGACATTTTAGGGTGTCCCAACCCTTATACAGAAAGTAGTTAAGGCCAACCTGTCCAATACCTGACCTACAAACATACTTCAGACTCTGCAAACCACCAACCAATCCTCAATTGAAAGGCATAGTAAGTCACATTAACATAAATCACCATCTACCCTATCAGAGTTCTTATAACCATTCTTTAGTCAAACCAATACACACAAACTATCCCCTAATATAACCAAAACTCCACAAACACATTTACAAAACAAAATCCCTCACCCATAAACAAATCCCACAAAACCCCCTCCAAATTGAACCTGCTTTCTTCAAAACCTAAAGAAACGTTAAGTGTCTACTAACCAGCTCGGGAGCCACAATACCTGTTCATAGCCTCAACAACTATATACCACAAGAACATGCACACAAATCAAACAAACCTGACTGGAAGTCACATTCTCTTTTCATAACCACACAAACAGTAGAACAATAACCTGCACACAAAAAAATCCAATTGTCTTGGACAAATAGTTAGAACATTTTGCAAAACATCATTTTTTCAAATACTTCATTCAACACAAGGGATCCAACCACCAATCCGAATAAGAGAAGTCTGCCAATCTTTCCTTGACTGTAACCCAAGACCAAGATTTCCTTTGAGCCATAGTAAAGACCTCCAAAGGATCCACTCTCCCATTCTTAAAAATACATTTATTTCTATGATTCCAAATTTCACCTACAATTATATAGTGTGGAATGTTCTTATCATTAGTCGATGTGAGATCTTCAACACACGACACACTGAGGTTGCCAACTCTTGTATGATACTATATATATAATGGGTGGTTCGATAGCGGTGGCCTGATCAACTCAACAAATTCTCGCTAGGATATGTTATAAAGGACTCTGATATCATATTAAGAAGTAAACTTTAAGCCTAACTCAATCTTAAAATCTGTAAAACAATGTTTAGAATCTATTTGCAAGCTAGAAAAGTTAGGAATAACAATAAAGATAAAAAGGGTTGAGATTGATTAGCATAAAATAGAAAAGAGATTAAAACAACAAATAAAAATCAGTTGATCCCCAAGTTCCACCAATGAATTCTTCATAGGTTATCTAAAGATTATCATCCTTCAATTCTCACACAGAGCTAAACCGGATTGAAAGATTGAACATGCGTCAATCTAATTCAAGTTGAAGCTCATCAGTAAAGCATACGTCTATTGATTTAATCACTACCCACTTTGTTCCATGTGTATACTCCATGGGAATGCAAACTAACTAAAAAATCAAATTTTAAGAGAAGGAAGACTCTCAATCATGCGTTCAAGTACAACTTCTCACAAAATTAATTTTCCAAGAGACTAAAAGATAAAAACAAATGCCATAGAGAATTGAAAAAAAAAACTTTTATTGATCAAAACCTCATAACTCAATGAGGAATTACAAAGGAATCAACAAAAAAAGTCTACCTTTCCATGCGAAGACAAAATAAAAGAAGTACAAAAAAGAAAAAAAAAACTAAGAAAATCCTCTGAAGCTCTCTCCTTTTTCCTTGAGGCTTGTGTCTTTTTATAGGTTTTTCTGCTCCAGGGATATTAGGAAAATATTCTGGTTTAGATTTGTTAATAGTTTCTCAATTTTCAACTTTCCAAAATTCTTGGATTTGTTTCATTGTATTTTATAGAAGATTTGCTTCTAATTCAGTTTCTGAGAGATATTGTAGATTTTATTTTCTCAATCTTCTCTTCATATTTTGTTCAATTTTGATTTAAAGAAACAACTTGAACTTTTACATATTTGACTCATTTTTAAAGGTAGACACTTGCTTCACACTAATCTAAAAAAAATTAACACAAAAATAGTTAAGGCCCAAATAAATCCAATTATATGAATCTGAATTAAAACAATAAATTTGTTTATTATTATAGTTCAATAATCTATGAGTAAAAGCTATTGAGTGTGAATAAATATATGTTAATCACATATTACAATAAAGAGTCCATTGACAACCCAACAATGAATTGTTCCACATTTCAACTGCCAGAAGTAAAAAGAGAAATATCTTTTACCGAAATGTGGATTCATGTGAGGAGACTGAAAAAGAAAATTGTTACTTTGACAACTTGTATATTGAAACGCATAAATTTACAATTGTAATTTTGGTCAATACATATTAATAAAAAAAATATTTTTCTATTAATACGTATGGTGGTTAACATGTCAGTAATCACTGAATTTTTTTAAAAAGTTGTAAACGGTGTATTTGACTATGCAATCGTTAAAGTAGAATTTTTTTCTACAATAAAATATACATTTTAATATAAATTTACAGTAAATTAATATAAACACACGTTTTAATTATTTTTAAGATTTTCATAAAAAATATTTTAAAAAATTAAAATTAGTTATATCAACATTATCCATACTTAGTTTAAAAAAATAGTAATTATAAGAGTGTATTTTGAAACCCTTTTAAGCATGTTCAATGAAAGTGTATTGAAGAGAGATACAAACACACACTAAATTGGTTTGAGGAAAAGTTTAGTATAGGGATACATAGCTCCCTTGGTAGGCTTTAACCACTATATATGCTTTTCACCCTGATTTGATACACTTGATTAGTAATAGCTCCATTTAAATGAGTGCTCGTCCAACCAACCTATAGTGACTTTTGCATGGTGGCCTAAATAATCATTGTGTTATAGGTCCACAAAAAGTGTCTCCATCCTCACTGGTCAATTAAAAAAGAAAGAAAAACATCTGGAAAAGTTATTTTATCTACCTCAGCCCTTGCTTTTGCACATCCATATATGGCTGTTACTATTACTATTACCCCCAACTGAAGTAGACCCATCACAGTTATATACTATTACTTACCATACACACACCACTGTCAATTCTCATTAACGAATCTCCATTTTGAACTCTAGCTACTATCATCCAACTATTCCATTCATTTTCTTACCTTGAAATATCAGTGGAAAATGGGGTTAGGTCATGACTGGTATGATATAATGAGAAATTCTTAGGTGATGTTGGATCACAGTAGAAGTTTTTCTTTCTAGTTTCTACCAATGAATATCTCATGTGAGCAAGATGAGAATTAAATGGCATTTGCTCCTCCGACAGTACCTCAAAAGGAGCAGTTGTGGCCATGGACCACACAGGGTAGTTCTTGGCTTGGCTCATTCAATAGCCACAAATTGTGGGCCTATATATGTGGGTGCGTCAATATCACACGCCATAATGACAATGCTAAGAGCCTCCAAACACGCAAGTATGTATCTATATTGTTTCGTCTGGTTCTCCCCCTATACACCCACCAACAGAGTTAAAGCCTTGGTGGGTGTCATCACCCTCCAAATACAACTATTCCAAAACTTTTTCTCAATCAATTATATATCTTAAACAACCTGTTTATGGTTCATCATTTACGTTAACTATCCCAGAAGATTCAATCTAGTTCAACTCCGATTAATCAATCTTTCAGCATGTACTTTATCACATTAACTATCTTCTCTCTCCCCTCAAGATCCATGAATAACCATACATAAGAAACTTACTATATATAAGCCTCTGGTACACTCTTATCAAAAATAATGAAGAGTTATCAAACATCTACTATCCACTCAAAAACACTTAGTAGTTTACAAAGCTATATGGAATCAAACAATTTCTGCTACGGATTATTTTTAATGTTCTGTAGGAGATAATTTTCTTTTTCTTCTGTTCAGTCTTTTTCTTCTGAAAAGAATATAATCTTGGATGACTTTATTTTTACCCAATATATTTGCTGTTACAGTAGTAAAATATGAAAGAGAAGTTTATAGGTTTATGGTGATTTTGGATAAACATTTTTGTGATTTCATTTTTGTATAATCGAGATGGATTGGAATACAAAGTATTTATTTATTTATTTTTTTACTAATAAAAAATTTTTGTAGTTTACAAACATTTGTTATAAAAATTAATGTTTAATAATATAAAAAGACTGCATACTACTATTGCGGCTCTGGTCTGTTAAACAAAAGTTTAAGGAGAAAGAGATATGTAATGTATTCTACAAAGTCAAAGCATGTTGAAGTTAAACCCCCCAACAACGTACAAGAAGGATTAGAATAGTAGATTTTGTCCATGAACACAGATTGACGGTGGAGAAAGTGAACATAATTAAGCTTTTCCTGTAGCAAAATTTTTGAATTCGATCCATCTGAACAGGGAATTAACCAATCACTGTTGTGATCATCATTTTAACCCTATAGTATCAGTTTCAGACCTAGCTTCCATAGCTTGTCTTGAAATGATTGTATATTATTGAACCACGCCAGCAGAATCAATTGAGTTTTGTCCATTCCTACACCAAATGGGGTTGTTCATACCGAGTAACGCGGCTGCGGTCGTAGGTAGCGGGCCATATTTAACACCTTCATTATTGAGTTCAAAAATAATGCACACAAAATACCATTTCTCTTTCTGTAAAACTCTTTTCTTTTTAACTTCAATTCTGAAAGAGGTTAGAAAGTAACAAAGTTATATTAAGGGGAATTTTAGAAGAGAATACACAAAGAGAAATGTCAGAAAAGATACGTGATATAGTAAAGATATGTTAAAAGATGATTTACATAAAAAGTGGTCTAAAGAATAAGAAAATTATAGAGCACATGATCACTCTCTTGCATTGCATCTTAGAGTGTTCTGCAATAGATGGAACACGAATAATTGTGAAGAAAAAGTTCCTGATACAAAGAATAAAAGAACCTACTTAACTAGTCCTCGAATTGACCTAGCTAAAGCCAAGTGCATGGGACAGGTAAAGGTGTCCGTCCTACGGTTCTTGCTTCATATATATATATGATAAAATAAGAAAATATCCATAAAATGATTGGTGCAATGGAAGACATATGTAGAGAAGTAAATTATAATATTGCAAAAGTATTGTAACCCATTTTTTTTCCCTGTTGAAGTTGTACATGTAGCTTTTTCAAGTACTGAATTGGAGAATCGAAGTCAAATTGTAAAAGGGGTGAAAAGGTACAAGAATATCTGTAAGGTAAATTGGTACCTTTTGAAGGAAGTCACATAAATGTACTATATATGGTTCCTGAGTAGTGAAATGAGAGGAACGAATCAGAATTCGTTCTACGCCACTTCTTGGACGCCATGCTTTCTTCAAAGTCAAATTGTCTTTTCAGTGAGTGTTTATAATTAAGTATAAAGTTTGAAAGCCATATATATATATATATATATATATATATATATATTATATATAATTTATTAATGGATTGATGTTGAAATATGAATGATGATGCTATCTGATCGGAGTATCCTTCTTTTGCTTTCAAGTTTCAACTATAGAAACTCATTTTGCAGCTAGTGTACATGTCCCACACGAGTTCAATACAATTTTATGGCAACAGTTCATGAAGTCGAACTAAAAACATTATATCTTCAAATCTTGATAACTAGAGAAACTAATTAAGAAACTAGCTATATTCCCCACCTTTCATGAAATTGATGGGATCGATGGAAAAGTTCAGGTTGCTTGAATTTTCAACATATATTTTTATAGAAAAAGATAAATGAAAAATAGTGCATAATGAGTCCAATCTTACTTTTGTATACATCAATATGACAAACAATTGCAAATATCTTTTGTAAACAAACCATAGGCTTCTTCTCCTACCTGTACTAATTCAAGCCTTCAAATTAGAATGGAGAAAGTTTAAAATGGACTTTAACACTTAAATTTCTAAAAATACTCTATTCCAAAATAATAGGACACTAACAAAAAAAGATAATCAAGTAACACATATTTTAGTCGCATTAATTATATTGATTACTCGTAATTACATTCAAGAAGTGTTGACTCTCCAACTCAATTAATTATAGAATTCACAACCTAACTAGTCATCTCTCAAGCTTAACCTTATGACTATCTTTTGATCCTATTAGTCAACTAGTCAAACTATTAGGAATTAGTTTGCAAACTCATATCCTCTTATTGATAGTGATTCATTTATTGTTACTTCTAATGTTGATCAAAATAATAGGTTTTTTCTTATCAATACTCTATACCTCTCAATACCAAGAATATGGTATTTTATGCTTGAAGCATAGCAAGATGCAACCTCATAAAATATTTCAAAAAAATAATTGTTATGTTATAGACATTAGAATCTATCACATATGAAACTCATACAGAAAATACATAAAATCTAGATAAACTTCATTTACTGAAAAACTGATTACAAAAGTTTAAACCTCATGAATACATAAGGGTCTCTTATTTAGAAAGTGAAAACAGAATAGTCATAGTAAGCAGTAAGTAATTGTCACACAATGAGTTATAGGATAAAATATGGGAAATATGATTTTACCTTAAACTTAATAGAATTGTTAATTTTATGATGATAGTCTTCTAGAAATCTATCACATTTGTTTATTCTTTTAGAGCATCTAAGAAATTCAACATTATCATATTCATTCTGTCTTTGAAAAACTTTTGTATTGTTGTTGTAATTTGATTCTTATGTTTATCATCTTCTTGTCTTTGTAAATGAGTTTGATCTCTATCAATTCCAGTTTCAACCTAGTCTTTGTCATTACTCTCATACTTAACTGGCTCAAGAAGAAAACTAAAATTTTGTTGAGTGAAGCCTTTGTCAAGTCTTTCAATATGAAAACATATACTCATAAAAGAAAAACAACATTTATATTAATAAAAATTTTCTGATTAACTATTAAGGAACACATATGCTTTATGCCATTCTTATATCATAGAAAAACACACTTTCTAGCTCACAATTTAGTTTGGTTTTGTTGCTCTCTAGAGTAGAAGCATAGTAAAAAGATCTGAAGACTTTAAGATTCATGTATGTAGGAGGTTTATATAACATCACATAAGGAGATTCTCCATTAAAAGTAAGAGAGAAAAGTCTACTAACAATATGTATAGCATGAGCAACAACATATGACCAATACAATCTAGATAAACTAGATTGAAATAGAAAGCTACGTGTGACATTCAATATGTTATGGTGTTTTCTCTCCACCACAAAATATTGTTATGGAATTTCAACACAACTTTTATGGAATAAGATCACAAATTCATCATATAATTTGTTATACTCAAATTTCTTCCCATTGTTAGATCTTATGATTTTAAAACATTGATTGAACTGGTTTCCAACATATAAGACAAATTTAGATAGAAGAAATATATGCATTCACCTACAATATGATTAGTCTTGTTGTAATAGGTGCATTGCTTACCTTGTGTGGAGAATCATCCTCTTCCACTACCACGATTCCTCCTCTTCCTTGGGATTTCCAGTATTTTCTTTTTACATTTCTCCATTTTTTTTGCTTTTCCACGACATTTACAATAGACTTCAAGTCTTGCAGCATATATACTCTTATTACTAGTTAATTATTGTTCTTGTTGCACAATCAAAGAGAACACATGATTTATATCTGGAAGGGGTTCCATAAGGATAACCCGAGTCTTGATAGTGTTCTAAACATCATTCAAGTCTTTTAAAAAGCACATAATGTATTCCACATCTTTATACTTCGCAATAATTTTGGATAAAGCGCAACAAGGTATGTCACACACATTCTGGAATGGATCTCAAAAGCTCTAATTCTTCCCAAAGAATCTCAAGATTTGTATAAAATAGTGTGATGCTTCTCTCCCCTTGCTTAACTAAATGAATTTCTTGCACCAAGTCTGAAATTCTGAAGTAGTCTCCTTTTGAAAATCTCTCATTTAAATATTCTTAAAGAACCTTGACAATGTCAATGTAAACGAAACTTTCAACAATTTTTGGCGATAGATTACATGTGATCCAAGACGAATTATCATATTGCGCCTTTCTTAAGCTTCATACATGGATCATCTCACTCAGAATTTATTATGCTTCCATCAACAAATTTTAATTTGTTTTTGGAGAGAAGTGACGCCTCATACTCTAGCTCCACGAATGATAATTGACTTCACTCAACTTTGGTGAAACAAGAACCATACTTGGATTTTCTTTAGAGTGCAAGTATTATGGACTTGAGGAATTGGAAGAGCAGCACATTATGTGATGGGTTTTTGTTGTTGAAGACTCCATGCAAGAAGACAACTAAGAGAAATAAAGAAGAACTAAGAAACAACAAGAACCTTGGGAAGGAAGAAAAAATGGAAGCAAAGCATGATTTAACCTCTCTTGATACCATATTGAATATTATATTTCACACTTGAAGCAACACAAGATACAACTCTATAAAATACTTTTTATGTTGCAAGCAACACAATCCATCCACTAGATAATTTTCATTTACTAAAAAATATAGTACAAAAGCTTAAACTTCTTGTTTACACAAGGGTCTCTTAGATGATACTCGTTAAACGATCCGCTAAATAATACATGTTAAGATGATACTCACTAGACAATATTTTATTGTTGATAAAAAACACTCACAAGACAATCTAAACCTTCAATTCATTTTTTTATCAGCAATGAATAAACAAATATATTAAGGACATTTAAAAGATGTTTCAACCTTTAAAAAAAAAATTAATTACTAATTGTAGCAAGAGTACATAAAAAAATAAACACTAACATTTCACGCAACATATAACTTATTAGTCTTAACATGAAAAACTTTTATGAGAGAATATTATTTTGTAGACTTAGTAGTTGATAAAACATAAAGGCTAGTGCTTCCAAAAACATATTTTATATATATATATATATATATATATATATATATATATATATATATATATATATATATATATTATCGGCTCCAAAAACATTATATACATCTGTCTTGTGACACTTATATATCACATCCACGAACCTATAAACCTCCGGTTGGTAAGCCACTTGAAGGTCTAAACCTTTAAACCTCTGGTTTAAAATCATCAGCCACAAATGACATTGCTAAAACATGTATGTTCAAAATCACATCAATAAAGAGATAAAAAAAAATCGAATATCTTGCATCACTTTATACAACAATTCATATGAATTAACAACCAACAATAACATATAGGAAAATATTAAGTAAACTTTCTCACTCACTCTTTTTCATTAACTCATGACACGCATCATGGCTTTCGAAGATTTTGAGGTGGTCGAACCCTCCGTTGCTACTTAGGCAGTGTCATGCTTTCTGACAAGATAGCGAGACATGCCATCTAATAATTCGAAACCTAAGTAAGGCGAATTTTATCTTATCATTTATGCCCTCAAAAGATGGTGATGTGAAAAGAATTTCAAATCACAGCTATAAAAAAATCCACTTTATGTTTCTTCAAAATTGTTAAGATTAAAACTTTTCCAATAATTACTAGGGCTACACATACTTACCCTAAATAATACAAACCATTCACATTGTGTTTAGTTTCTTCCTGTTATTTACGTCTGTATTATGACACATCTCAACAAGCTTAAAACAATTATTATTTCATAAATTAAAAATAATTTATCTAAAATTAAAAAATGGTATAAAATTAATGTAATAACTATTATTTTAAAAATTAAAGAGAAACTCGTTAAAATATTTGTGATAACTTTTATTGTCGTAACTTATATATGGACAGCTTAAACTTTGACAGAGATGCTATCGAATACGCGAGGCTTTTCAAGTTTAAGCTTAGAAAATTCTTCTCCATGCATAGCACATACAAGATGCGTCTGACGTAAAAATTAAATAATTTTTTATGATATTTTATTCTCAGATATTATATTTCTCAGAATAAGAGGAAAAAAAATAATTTAGAGATTTAATTTTATTAGTGAAAATAAATACTTTGATAAAGTTGATTTAACTTCTCATGACGGATATTTTAAATGAAGAAAGGGAAATTACATTTGTTAGAGTTATATGTATATAAAAAAATTTTAAAATATTAAACGTTATATGTTAATAAATTTGAAATATGAATTTGTTAACAACACGTAAAAACTAGTAATTAATTCCTTGAGAAAGGTTTGAAGGTGATGAAAAGAGAGTAGCTTGAAATAATATTCCTTAGCGAAACAGAAAGAGCGGTTTAGATGTAGCCACGCTTTAAAACGCACTAATGAAAGAGGTTAGGCAAGTGAAGCGGGTCCCACGCCTCCCCACGTGCCAGCTACCGTGACTTTTCGAAAGTAGTTGGACTTTAGAGAAAGCGGTGGGTCCCGCAGCTTAAAGACATCGACACGTGTCGTTAAAACAACGCTTGCTCTCTTTGCGGGCCCCGGCGTGGATAATCACTTCTTCAACACGCGTCCACTTGCGACCCGTGCGCGTGAGTGCGGGCCCACCGTAAGATTCGTGCAACTCGCGCGTGCGGGTCCCAGGGATCATCAATCAGAGAGGGAGAAGGGGAAGGGCGTGTTTGGATGCACAGTGTGTGAATTCACGAACTTCATTGGGACCACGCCGCTGCCTGATAGGTCAATGTTGCAGCCAATGAGGTTGTTATGGGGCCTCCGGATTAAAAAATAAAACTTTTTTTTCTGTTTCTTGTTTGTTTTGGAAGAAAATTATAATTTTTTAAACAAATATAATATTTTGGGATTATCATATCTCATTGCTAATTAGTTGAGCTATAAATTTCAGTTAATTTAATTTCTATTATTTTTAGTTTTATTTTAAAAACTATTTTTTAGGGTCATTTTTCATTAAAGACATAAAAAAATATACTTCTGTTTAATAAATTTAAAACTAAAACCATAATTTTGTAAAGTTGATACACATGCAAATAATCTTAGGAGTATAAGAGAAATTTCTTTTTTTTTTATTATTGTTATTAATAAATATGGACTTGGGAGAGAAGGGAAAGATACTAACTCCGGCCAAAAAGTTTGTGTGTCCCAGACTAGTCGGATAAGAGAATATTAACCATACTATAATTTAAATGCATTTTGTTATAATTAGCTCAAATTTGTTAAAAACCACAAAATTATTGAGATTTCATTCATTAACTAATGGACCTTACTATTTTATCAATTTTAACTAATGGGAGAGAGTGTAAACAAAATGTATTAGAAAATTGTTTTGTCTCCAATTAGTTAATTAATCACTAGAGTAAAATTTGTTTCTTACATAAAAAAAAGTTTATGTCAACTCCTTCCTTTTAAGGATAATGAAAATGATATTTCTTAAAGTCTTAATTTTAAGCATAAGTTATACTAGAAAATAGTGTTAAAAAATATATGAGTGACACATACAAATGTTTGGTGACATGTGTGAAATTACAAGGTGTTCTTTTTGTGCTTAAAATAAAGTGTAGTTTAATTTTGCATGGATACTACTATTTCAATTTTTTTTCCAATTCACTAGTAAATTTGGACTATACCATATCACATTTAAAAAATGTACTAGAGTAGATAAATAATTGTAAAATCTAGACTTTAAATCAAAATCTTAAATTCTAGATAAATAAGGCAAGTAATCTTAATGAAGTGTCTTAATATATATTTATAAAACAATTAATATTAGGTATTCTATGATATAATATAGGAGAATGAGGCATTCTCCTCTAGGATAGTAGATTTAATTTTTGAAATTAGAACTAGAAATGTCGATAGATGTGGTAAAGGATAAGTTTTGTCACCTTTGTTTTAAAGCCAAGCAAATTAGACAAGTGTTCCTTGCTTGTGATAATAATAAAGTTAAAGGAAGGTTTTGTCTTGATTCAGTGTAATTTATGTGGAATTTATAAAGTTTTAGGTTCTTGTGTATTTATTCATCTAACAAACACCAAAATGTTGGTTTAACAAGTTGGCAACAACTCAATGATTATAGACTTCAACAAATCATATTTTAATTACTCCTGATTAATAAGTGATTACTCCTGATTAATAAGAACATTCCAATTTATATTTTTTATTATTTTGATGATTTAATTATATATGGTCATGATGGACCGACCGTGAAAAAATTCAAATATTATTCGAGTTAGTGTTTTTCTATCAACGTAAGTATGCTTTAGATAATTTCTAAAGTTGGACTGCGATTAGACAAGTTGTCCTTTTACAGATTAACTTCCATAGGTTATTTCATTATTTTGGGTCATTGACTCATTTGTCAATCTTTTAAGAGATCAAAAATAATAAATAATTAATAATGTCTTAGTCTTTATAGAGAAATATAAATCCATGACTAGTTGTAAAATTGAAATGATTGAAAGACTTGATGTGTAGGCATGATGCATTCAAAATGTATATATTCTTACTAGATATATAGTAAGATAACTTTAAAGATAACTGTTATTTCAATTTTTCATCATAAACATATATTTTCTATAAGATATTATATAAATAATTTATTTATTCTTTTAATAAAAGATTTTATATTAACCATGTAACTTGACATTTGAATTAGACCACACATCAACTAACAATAATCATCACTTATTATTAAAAAAAAATACAAAAATAATTTGATAAGTGTAGATTTTTTTTCTTTTTCTGATAATTTTATTATATTCCTTCTTGATGTATGTATATTTCTATAACCATCTAATGATAATTATATGAGAAATTAATCATATACATTTTTTTTGAAGACACGTTAATAATATGTTGAAGTTGACAGTGAATATAGATAACCCATTATATCAATCTGCATATAATAAAAGTACAACTTACTATTCATTTTCTCTCTTTACCTTTTAGCATTGACTGGAAAAGGAATTTTACAATTTTCAGAGAAAATTCAAATATATTGAATTTGATGTTAACTAAAAAATGTTTTGTATACAAAAAAAAAATATTAAATTTTTATTTTTTTTCTTATTTGAATAAAGTATTGTGATTACCATCAAATATTAAAATATAGTTAACATCCACCAATTGTGAAAGAATAGAATTTTACAATTTTTAAATGTTTTGTATAGATAAAAAAACTTCAAAGTTATTAATTTTTTTTATTTAGATAAAGTATTTATTACCATCAAATATAAAAATTATCACTAAATATTATCAGTAAATGTTCTATAACAAAATAATCCTTATAAACATTAATAAAAAAAAAACTCAAACATAGCTATCATTCACAAAAAAATTGGCCCCAACACTAATTAAGAAAATAATAAAATACATCAATCAATAAATAGTCCTAATCTATATCGACAAATAAATTATCCCAAAAATATCAATAAAAAAAAAACTTCTATCAATATTGACTAAAAAAGCCCTTATTTTCATTGGTAAAAAAAAATACTCTCTGCCATTTATAAAGAAACACGACTAACGACTAACAATGGCTGAAAGATACTTTTATGAATGTTGGTGGACAAACCATTGATTAATATTGATGGAGAAAATTCTATTTAATTTAATGTTGATGGAGAAATAATTTTGACTTTTTTCTCTAAATAATACGTTTTTGGAAATTAATTAACTGGAGCAATTGATATTTAATTTTCTAATTTTTTGGATAACACCATTCTTTTTATGACGAGGATTTGGATTTTAGGAAAATGAATTCTCACATTTGTTTTTTATTTAAGTAATCAGAATTTGGTTTCCGGATAATCAAATTTGGGGTAATTAATTTTTTTATAATAAACTGGAGCGGAAAAGATTGTTTGGTGGGTCATTGAAATCTAATTTTTGAAAAATTTCTAATTTTCAATTTAAGTATTTAAATGTTTATTTGAAATTAATTGTGCGGTAACCAAATTGTGGGATGGTGTTTTGGTTTTTATTTTAGAGTCAATGAGAAATATAAAATAAAATAAATTTTAAGAAAATAAAATAAAATAATTTTTAAAACTTTTTATAAGTAAGAAATGTTTTAAAAAATTTAATTAAAACTGGGAAGAATAAATTTTAAATGAGAGAAAAAAATTATTAAATTATGTAAGATTAAATTATTAAATTTTGTTTTGTAGTGAGTTTAAATATTTATAAAATTAAAATAGAAAAAATATAGAATTTGAAATTTAAAATTTAAAATATTAAAATTTATAAATGATACCATTAATATAAAGAGAATGAAATAAAATATTGTATTGATATTATGGGAAAAATAAATGAAAATCAATTTGAATTGTGGAGAATAAATTATAATAAATTTGTAAATATAATTTTATAATAAAATTTAAAATGATTGAAAAAATTATAATAAATTATAATATTTATAGCATAATTAAGTGTTGGTATTTTTTTTTAAAAAAAAATATCAAAATAATTAATAGTAAAAATTAAATAAAATTGTTACAATATTTTATAAAAAGTATTAATTGAATGGTTTAAAAAGTTATAAATAAAAATTACGTTATTTTTATTGATATGTATGTAATTATTAAAAAAATAAGTGAATAAATGTATCATTACATAAAAGAAAGTGTATAAGTTATAATTTTAAAATTCTGGAAACTCTTTTTTGCAAAAATAAAAAACAAAATTGAAATTTTTCATGGTAAAAAAAATTAAATAATTTTTACCTATAATTTTATCCATGCTGATCTAAAAGCATTTCTCAGCCGAAAACACTAAGTAAAATATTAACAAAAATTATACTGACCTATATTGAAAAAAAAAAAAAAATGATCACTGAAAAATAAACACAATTCACTTTACCAAGAAAAAATCACTAGTGACATCACCCGAAAAAGAAATTCAACTAACGACTCAATTAAACTAATGATAAGTTTACCAGAACGGAACCAACCTATTATTTTAGATATAAAAATATTAAAAAATTTAAAGAATACGAAGAAAAAAGACAAATATTTTAGATATAAGAAACATGAATTTTTTTAATTTTTAAGTAGAATTTAACATTATCTTACTTTTAAATAATTATCATGAATTTTTTATTTTTCAAATTTTTATACTTTTTTTATTCAAATAACTTATTTTTTATGATAAAACCTGTATTTACACTCTACCCATGGATGATGTGCCACCTTCTTTCATTCTTACTATATAATGATTATATCATTTGATTTTGATTTCATTTTCAAACTCTAGCTCTTTTTTTCAAAAGTATTAATCTGAAAAGTTACTATATAAATAATGATGATGTATTTTGTTGGAAATGCTTCAAATAATGAGTTCAAATGCTCCAAACATTATCAATAATGCAAATTAATTATATATAATAATAAAGAAACAACGAGCCTTCTCTTTTATCAATGGTAAAAAATGTAAAGTGATTTTTAAAATGTGGTATATAACTTATGTATGATTTGGTTGGTCTTTCATACATTGTGATGCATTGTGAAGGGATTTAACAACACTTTGAACATATAAACATCATGACCAGTAATATAGCATGTGTAAATGTATGTGAGTGGTTGTTATCTAGGGAATTTGGAATTTTAGGAATAGAGTAATCATTAATGAGACTATGGTAGATTCAGTAGAACTTCTTACTGTAGCTCAACTCAAGGCATGAGCATGAGTAAGTTTTTAATTTCCTAACACAAAAATCTCATACTCTTATTGGTGCATTAATTTGTTTACATGTCTAAATTCAATTCATTGGCAGTCTCTTTTTCATCACCTATCTACATATATTTGAATGACTGACATGTGGATATGAGGATGTTCAAAATGGTTGGTTGCAAGCATAAGCTGAAAAATCTTTGTTTTTAGGAAAGTGGTTGACTAAACAACTCTAAGGACTTTTGTGAGTAGCATGCAAACATATAGACTTTGAGGAAAAAAACATTGTAATTGTTATGCACATAATGTGTTGTTTCAGCAAAGATAGATGCATGATTTGAAGTAGTTTAATATAACTTTTTATACTAATATTCTCATATTTGGATTGTAGTTTTTGTATATGGGTTGGAGTACTCCAATACTCATATTTATATAATTTTTTATTATTGATTGAAAGAAAAATCTATGACAAAAAAAATCTATTGTTGACCCGCTAGCCCGCAAAAAAAAAAATTGTGTGTTGACTTGGGTTGGGCTTGATAGTGATAACTTGGACTGGAAAAAATATTAATGTTTTTGAATTAACTATGTTAATTGTAGTGGTGTTTATATTTAATGTTTTTGAATTAACCATTTTTAATGCTTTTGAAATGGAAGGATATTGATATTTGATTTTTATCTTAATTGAATTATTAATGTTTGACTATGCTGATAAGTTGGCTAATTTAGGATTTATTCATAGAAAATCTTTTCATTGGTATAATAGACTCCCAGCTAGTCTGTTCTTAGAATTCTTTATGAATAGGTATAATCTACCTATGTATCGTTTGTGTTAACATATGGGTTTTGGTCTAGTCCCCCCATATTTTTGTATTTTCTTTCTTTTTTCTTTTTTTTAATAATATTTTTTTTTCATGTGATGGCAGATGATTGTTGTTAATTGAGGTGTCAGCTTAGCTGAGATGTCAAGTTGCATAGTGATGCCTAACACGAAAACTTTATAAAAAAAAAAAAAAAAATGGAAGAAAAAAATATTGATGTTTGATAGTAGCAAATATATAGGTTCAATTTGCCAATTTTTCAAAAACAAAAAGTAAAAAACATTTTTATTGAATTTCTAAAAAATAAAAATAAAAAATGCAGGCTAGCTCGCAAACCCACGGTTGGCCCTTATGCGGGGCGGGGCAGAGAATCTAGCCCGCGTTCATTATGCGGGGCGGGCCTATGCAAGGTGGGTCGGCCCGCTTTGCCATCCCTATCTCTGGTGGAGAGATCTGAAGGAGATTTGAATGTTAAAGGACTGGGGAAGACTTTTGAAGACCGCTTTAAGTGGGTAGTGGGTAATGAGAATGAAGCTTTCTTCTAGGAAGATAATTGGGTGGGTTTCGGTGATTTAAAGAGTAGATTCCCAAGACTTTTCTCTCTGTCTGTGGTTAAAGATGCTAAGCTTTTCCGATGTGGGGATTGGGTTAGTAACATTTGGGTGTGGAATTTAATTTGGAGAAGGGGTGTTTTCGAGTGGGAGGAGAACCAAGTTAGGCAGCGTCTTGAGGAGGTGCATGGTTTGAGTCTCGTCCTAAAAAATGAGGAGAAATGGGTTTGGAATAATGGCGAGTCTATTGAGTATTTTGTTAGTTTTGCCTACAGTTTCTTAAGGGGAGAGGAAGAAGGAGAAACTAAGCGGTTGTATAGTTCTTTCTGGATGATAAAGGCTTTGCCCTCAACCCATGTCACGTATGCAGGGTGCTGGAAAATAAGTTAGCTACTAAGGTCAACTTGGAGAGACGTGAGGTTGATTAAAAAGTATTTCATGTTGCTTGTATGGGGCAAATGAGGAAACAACAAGTCATTTGTTCTTTAGCTGTAGAATTGTTTGTCTAGTTTAGAACCTTTGCTTCAAGTGATTAGGGTTGACTCGACTATTCATCACACTTTTGTCTCATATTTCCCGCAGTTTAATATACTTGAGGCACCTACTTCTGTTAATTTAATTTTAGGAAGTGTCTGGATTGCAGTGGTAAGTGAGATTTGGAGACATAGGAATAAGCACATCTTTAAAGGTGGAGTGATTGATCATTCTGAAATTTTCTCCATGGTTCAACTAAAGGTCTGGTCTTGGGTAACCTCTAAGGTCATTTCTGATTGTTTTTCCTTTTCTGATTGGTGTCTAAAAACCCTGGTTTAGTGATTTATTTAGGTTGATCAAACTATATTTGTTCTAGGAAGTTGGTGGCAAGTTTCTAGAAGGAGGGGTTGTTCGTTTCTGTGTGATTTTGTACATGGGTTGGATCACCCCTTAAGTGGTTCTTACTTATTTATTTTTTATTGTTGATAAAAAAAATACTCCAATTCATATACAAAAACTTGTCTCCAAAAAAATATCAGGATACACAACATGTGACATGTGACTCTGCCTTAACAGGAAACTCTCATCCTATACCAAAATCACAAACTCTCTCATTTGTTATCCACTAAATACTACAAAAAAAGATATTCCAACTGGCCAATCTATTAATTTGATCTTCTAACCCTTTCACAAAACGGTTATTTCGTGGTTCAGTTTGTGATTGTGTTTCCCTTACAAATCATCCATATCAAATATGTTTACATGTAAGCAACATATATGAACTACATGTCCCTGATTGTTAAGAAAAGTAAATTAGATGGCAATGAATGTGTGAAGGCAACAAAAGGCACAGTAACTTTTGCAACCACCGAGCTGTAGAACACTCCTTCCTCAAAGCATAACACTCTTCCAAGGATGTTGTTGTCATCCCAGATCTTACTTGCCTCCAAAATTTATTCCTCCTAAATTGAATTAGCACTTAATTGTTACCCTCCGACATTGAATGCCAAATGTCCAAGAACTAGTTTTATGACATGCAAAACAAGAAAATATTGATATTCATCGTGACAACTAGTTTAAATTACCAAATGAGTTTTTCCCAACAAACTAAAGAAGAAAATCTTAGTTGTAATTTTTTTGCAATTTTTTATAGATTTCAAACAAGGTAGGTCGGTCAATGCACCATTTTACATAGGAAAAGCTAGTCCATTTGTTTTTACTTGTTATTCATAATCAAGTTTTAAGTTTTAAGTTGTGCAATAGTAAAAATCTATACCAACTCGGCTCAGTAAAACATTCTTAAACGCTTGCTGATAAAAAAATAAATAAATTCTTAAACGCTATTTTCTATGTCTCCATATTGTACTCACTAAACTTACTCACATATAACCCCATACTGTGTTTTCAGATTTAAGCTGTCTTAAAGATGTAAAATGAGAACAGTGATATCTAGAAAGAATGTGTTGGACTGTGATTTCACCAAACCAGTTATAAAATTGTTGATAATCAAATTGTATTTATATTAAGTTTGAATATAAAAATATTTAGGTTTTACAAACATAAATTTATTAAAATGTAAAATAGTTTTTATATTTTAATTTTAAAAAACACATATTTGTGGAGTAAAAAATAATTAACTTGTTTTCTTTTTAAAATGAAGCAAATTTTATTCCGCCATAATAATTTGATTTCAATTATTTTTTTCTTTGATTAAATTTTGTTATGTTTAAAATTCACCGGTCAAAATATACACCAAATTCGATTCAAAATACATAAAAAATGACTATATTTTTCCTTCGACATCTTTCAGTTTAGTTTTGAATTATAAGTTGACCCCTATGTTTGCATCGTCATTAAAAAAATTTGTCAATATGCAACAACACCTTGTGTTGTGATCAGCTAGGGTTTCCAAGGTTGCCATTAATGCGTTTCAGTAATTAAACACTTTTTAAATAAGGGAAAAAATTGTCCTGTTTAACATTGACCCAGACCAAGAGTTGGTGGAATGTTTCAATTAAATGTGCTTTTGATTGAATTTTAGGTTACTTAAGACACCTAAGTGCTTGAGATTTGGTACATGGTTGAAATCAGAACAATATAAAGGATGACATTTCATAAAGGTAGACCCTAAAGGGTGTGTTGAATTGTATATACACACAAATTTTATTAATTAACCTTTGAATTTGTTAAATTTGAATATTTTCTGAGCAAGATTCTCATCATAAATAAAATGAAATAAAGAACTTTCAAGAATGACGATTTGCAAGGACAAGATCCAAGTACTATGTTCTTGCGATGATCAGTTTAGTTTTTTAATCCAATTACAACTATTTTCAATATATATACATATATATAATTTTAAATTATAACTTTTGTTATAAATTTAATAATTCTCAATTAAGTTTTTACTAAAACTTTATGTTTAATTTGTTTTTTATATTTTTATTTTATTTTATCATCTGTGATAATGACTTGGTCCTTATCTAACATCATTATTAATTATGTGTTTATATAAAAAAATAAAAAAAAAGGTAAAATTAAGTTTTAAGTTTCTATAAATTTGATAATTTTTATTATAAATGTTCTTTCTACTAAAAATATAAAGTTTTTATATTTTATTTATTTATTATATTTGTTCTTTCTACTAAATTTTTTTTTTCCATTTAGTCATTATTATTTGACTTTGTGGTGAGGTGAAGTGATATGAGTGTTTGATTTGCAGCTTTAATCGCAACACAATAGACTTCCACAACAACAAAAATAAATATTTAAAACTTTAATTCTCTTTATACAAAAAATACATTGTTTCATTTTTAAATTAAATATTAAAATCAAAATCAAAATTAAATAAATCACTACAAGAAAATCATGAAATAGAAACTAATTCGTAGAAACCAAAATAATTAGTTACAATAATAACTAAATTAAAGACCATTTTAGAAATTAAAAAGAAATTTGGTTTCTAAATTAGTTTATATTATTTTCTATTATTGTTAAATAATTTCTAAATTGATATCTAATTAGCAATTAAGGTTTTTGTTACCAAATTTAAAAACTAAATAATTGGTAGTTAAAAAATCTAGTTGCTAATTACATACCAATTTAGAAACTATTTAATAATAATAAAAAATAATAGAAGTTAATTTAAAAATCAATTTTTTTAGTTTTTAAAATGGTCTTTATTTTAGTTTTTATTATAATTAATTATTTTGATTCCTAAAAATAATAATAAACTACTAAAATTAATATCTTTTTTAAAATAATTATGGTGTCAGAACTTTATTGTCTCTGTCACCCTAATGGACGTAAAAATTTAATTAAGAAAAATAAAGATATTGAAATTCAATAGAATAATTTTTTTTAATGGAAATCTAGTTAAAAATACTTAAAATTATAATAAACTTTGAAACTTATTTATGTCATTCTTTTTCATGGAAAGATGTAAAGAATTTTTTTAAAAAACACTGAAATATAGAAACAGTTATATATATATATATATATATATATATATATATATATATATATAAACAGCTTTCTAGTTGGACCTGAGAAAGTAGAAAATTATGCATCATTGCCGCCTGAAGACCGTAGCTTTGGAGATTTAGAACCCTAAACCCTAAACCCTAAACCATCTTCCCTCATTTCAAAATAATATTATTTTAAGTTTTTCAAGCTATTTTTTTAACAATATTATTATATATAGGGTGGATAAAATCTATAAACTAAACTGAACTATTTTATTTTAACTAATTTCTAAAAATAGACCGAGAAATTTATGTATAATTTAATTATATTTGAAAAATAAAATATTTTTAAATCAATTATATTATTTATTAAATTATCCTTTTTAAGGTAATAATAGCCAACCACCGTTAAAGAATTATTTGTTAAGATAGTTCAAAGCAGTAAAAGAGAATTGTTTGACTACACACTATAGTTATTCATATTTTTAAAAATTATTATTATAATAATATTATAGAACAAAAAATGTTCAAAATAAATAACATTCATATATAAACAACGAGATCGTATTTGTTTCGAAATCTATGTATTTGTCTTGTAGCATTTATGATACTATGCATAAAGTCTAAATATAATATAATATAATATTATATTATAAATGAATTTCTTTGTCAAAGTAAATGTGGACCATGAAAACTTTTGTTGGTACTCTAGTTTTGAATTATATGTACATTGATAATGATAGTCGAAGCCACTGCAACATGAAACTTTCAATGTTAAGAGTTTTCTAACTTCAAATAACAACTCACTTTATATATATATATATATATATATATATATATATATATATATAATGGATATTGACAAATTTAATATTGACTAACATCAGAAAGAAAAAAGAGAGTAAAAAATTAATATAAAATAAAGAGTTTATTTGAGTGATAAATATGTTAAAATGAAAGTACAAAAGAAGTGAGTACTTTTTTTATTAACAATAATAAATTAATTAATTTTATATGAAATATTTGGGTGGTAAAAAATATATATTTCATGTATGTTGTTGGAGTACATGCCTACATCATTTATGCTTCATGAATTTTTTTTTTAATTTTATTGTTGTAAAAGCTGTGTATTTAATACTAACCTTGAATAATGAAAATAGCAAAATGAAATTTTCAGCATTCATAAAAAATCTTTTTTATTGTTATGAAAATTTAAAATTTGATCTTTAATCTAAAAGTAGGTTTTGTTTAAAAAAGACAACAGAGGATATAGAAGGAATATTTTGAGTTTATGTTTGGAATTCTGTGTATGATGCCAAAGTTGATAGTTTTGTTGGGTTAGTGTATTTGGAGGTGGTGAATGGAAAATGATATTTTAAAAAGTTTATTGTCACTTTGCTAGCATAATTTCAGATATACTTCATCTAATTTTGCCAAGCACATCAAAATCAAAACTATATGATTTTGTGACCCAAATTTAAATTTAGTGTGATGATGTAACAACCAAAAATAAGGAACATGTCAAACAACTGTTAAGCAACTTCATTTTACTACCATGTATTGAATAAACAACATTATTCTAAACCATAATAATTTGTTAATATATAGTTATTTTTTATATTACTTGTACCAATTCTGAATAATTAGGAGATAAATTGTTACTATAAATATAAATAATAAATACACAAGTGAATTTATTATTAAAACAATGATCGGTAAACTAATTTTTGAACAATTATAAATAAATAATAATAAAATTAATATGATTTAATGTTTTTCTAAATTAACAACGAAAAAGTTATAACTTGAGACACCATGTAAACTTACCAAAATTTCATTGATTCTAATGAGTTGTATACCTGTGTATAAAAAATTTATATTTTAAAATATATTATTACAAATAATTATTATAGAAGATAATACCTAAATATACAGATATTAAAATACAATTTAATTTTTTAATGTATATGTTTATCATTTTTCAGAAAAAACAGTTCATGAAAATGATTATATTGACATACTAGTCAATCAACGTAATAAGATTTAGGAAATTAAAATCACAAGAGACAAGTATAAAAAAACTAAAATTGTAATTAAATCTAAAATTAAACTACCCCATTAATTATTCATGTATATAGACTTTTCAGGGACCAGGTCAATCATTATTTGGAAATTTTACACTTGTTCGTTTGTCGTGTTAGGTCATATCTATCTAATCAAGGTAGAATTAGCATTAGAGAAAGCAGTTTACAAATTTCTTACCATTTGGCATTTGAATTCCGTTAAGGTAAACGTATATAGTAATAAATAAAGTAAAATAATATTTGTAATTAAAATATTAATGATTGAGATTATAATTAATTTTAAATTACAATATATATGTATTTTAAATTACAATTTTTTTATCAACAACAAATTTTTAAACTACATAAGAGTCTAAATCAACTTTCTCTACTTCACATAAATTTTGATAAATTAACCAATTCTTATATGCGATCACATATTTATAGGTAGTCTGATAATGATTTAATAGTGAGTGACATGATAAATTTAATAAATCATTATTAAAATAGGTTCTAAAATCAAAAAGTGGACTTTAAACTTAACTTAATTTTACAAAATTGACTTATAAAATGAAATTTACAATATTTTATTGGTAACAACTTAAATAAGAAACAGAGAAGCCCCCCTCGGTTCTTTTTCTTTCTTTCTTCCTTCACTCTCCATCTCTCCAACCCTCTTCCTTCTCTCATTATTTCTCACTCAATACATCATCTATTTCAGAATCTAATCGCACCACATTGTAGCTGAGGAGTTAAGAAACATTTCTACCAATCAGATTTTCAAATATAGTAAGTCATTTTTGCTCTAAAGACCATTTTCTATTTTTCTCTATGATTTAGTTATCAATATTAGTGAGGTCAGTTGAGAAAAATGTTTCTTTCAACTTGATTAAGCTCATACTAAAATTTGGTAATATTTGGATAACTTGCTCTAGGTTCCTAAATTTTGGAGTGGTTCCCTTGTTTGAGGTAAATTTTCCATTAGTGAAATTTCAGGTAAAGGAAACTAACTTTAACTTTCAATAGTACCTTATGCTAGAAGATCTAAATGTGGAGGGGACATGGTCCCAAGTTTCAATTTCTCTTGCAGGGATGTTAGTTGATAAAATTGTTTGATCTTATGTTGTGTGAACATGTATAAATATTATATTTTGATAGTTTGAAAGTTAAATATTGTTTTTGATGTTGGAAAGGTTCTTGAATGGTATGAATTTTTAAATGTTGTGATTGAATGATATGTATTATATATGAATGATGAAAATTATATGAAATTGATGTCATACATTTAGGATAATGTATGAGTTGTTGTTTGAAGGCATTAAGTATGAAAATCCTATGTTTAACAGATATTTTCTAGCTTCACTGATGATCTAAGTCATATAGACTAAGATATTAGGTGGTGAGAAGCTGAGAGGGAGTTCATACACACCGGGTCCCGCTGTAGACACTCAGTATTGGATGTTTGAACTTATCCTGATCCTTTCTCTTGAATTCATTGGTAATCTTTGGATCAGGTGTTAGTTTATGGTAGGGGCATAGTTAATGAGTCTTCCAGAAGACGATGAATTCATGTATAGTCAGTGGGATTGAAATGAAATTCAATGATTATGATTGAAAATAGATCCATGTGTGGTCTATGTGAATGATGGAGTTTGTATTGAAATTTTATATGACAACATTTAAAGAAATGTTTATAAATGATTAATTTGATTGGTTCTTTTTGCATGAATTAAGTATGTTATGGAATTTCTTTTCATTAGCTTACCCTTTTTTTGTGTGTTTGAACTGCGATGATTGTACTACGTACATGAGCAGAGATGATCATACAAGTGTCGAAGGGTCTGGAGGGCTTTAGGATGTAGCTTTGAACCTTATATTATTAATATTTGTATTTCTATAAGTCATAATCTTGTACTAGAAATATTTTGAAAAACTTTACGCTTATATAGAAATATGTAGAATGTGTATTGTAATAGTTAGATGTATTTTCGGGGTGTTACATTATAAAATATGAAATATTTTTATATCTAACACTACAAGAAAATCATTAAATAGTAACTAAATTTAGAGAAAAAAAATAATTAGGCACTATATTGATTACATTAGATACTATTGTAGAGACTAAAAAATTATTTGTATCTAAAGTGATTTATAATATTAATAAAAATTTATAAAATGTTTTCTAAATTAGTATGTAAATTAACTATCAAAGTTTTAGCAACTAATATTTTAGTTTTTAAATTAGTTTCTAAAAGAATAATAGAGACTAATTTAAAAAGTAGTAAATTGCTAAAACTTTGATAAATAATGATTAGATACTAATTTAAAAACTATTTTATAAATTTGTATTATAATAAAAATTATTTTAGATACTAATTTTTATTTTAGTTTATAAAATAATTTTTAATTTAATTAAATAATAATTAATTATTTTAGTATTTAAAATTAGTTTCTATTTAATCGATGTAAAATTGTTTGATATAAATTATATACACGTATATTAGAATATTGTATATACATATAGCATTAGGATATGTAGCTTAATAACTCTCCATCCTTTTACTGCTTCAGATTCTGCTATATGTAATGTATATTCTTCCTTCAAACCATTAGTATACACAAATGCCTCATAATTGATGAACATGTATGTGGTGACTAAAATCTGGAGTAAAAATGAAAACCACCATCATTTCTGTAACTGTAATAAGAACCATATTTTATATGTTGGAAATCTCACTTTTCAGAAGTGAGGATAATTCATTGTATATAAGAGAGTACAAACCTCATCTCATGAACCGGTTTTATAGGTTGAGTTAGACTTATAGTTCACTTTTTAATATCGTATCAGAGCTATTTAAAGTTTATCCTAATGATAGTTTGTTGAATCTATCGTGTCACGCACGAGTTGTCATTCTCGACATGAAGTGAATGCAAACTTCATTTCATAAGCCGATTTTATGGGATTGAGTTAGACTTAAAGTCAACTTAGTAATATTATATATGAAACTTACTATTCCGGGGCCTAGATTATCTTACAAGTCTATTAACTGAAGTGACAATAATAAAGCAAAATTATATAAAAAAATTCTAAAATTAAATATTAATAAGTATAAATCATATTAAGATAGGCTCATCGAGACAAAAAAAAAAAAAAGTTTATCAAGACTTAATAAAATAATTTCCAACAAAATACACGAAAACCTCACCTGCGGTTGAAAGGGAAAGAATAGTTAAAACAGGTTTATGTTGTTCTGTATTATCTTTTATCACTTCAACTGTATTCACAGTAAGATGTATGAGCATTGAATGGCATGAGACATAAAGCAAGAGATAGTTGTTGGATTAGTTGCACTTAAAAGTTTTTGGATAAGAATCCAAGACAAGTAACAAATAGAATTCCATTCTTTTTTATATAATTTATCTTTTCCTTTACGCTTTCCTCGTTATCATAATAATGACCAATAGTCATGCAAGTAAAAAATTAATGAAAGGGATTGGAGTTGATGCTTACATTATAAAGTAAAGGGGTCATTTGCTTTCAGATTTTCTTTTTTATCTTTTTATTACAAAAATTGCTACCTTGTTTTTACTTTATTTTCTATGAAAATCTTTGAATTTAACAAACAAACGAATATTTTTATAATTGAATTTAAAATAAAAACTAAAACTAATTTTTCTCCACTAAAACAACTCCTAAAATTCTATTAAAAAACAGTGAGATTTAACACACACACAAAGCATGTGTGTGTATGATAATAGAGCTATTTGCTCACTGGCTGCTAGCTTTATTTTGTGGTGTGTAGAGTAGCAAGGAATTGATGAATGATGTTGGTGCGTGAACCAATAAAGTTCTATTTATTTAAACTTGGAGGAGGAAAAGGCTCACAACTTTGCTTTTCATTTGAAAGAAACTTGACTTCTATTGTTTTCCACGCGTAATGCATTGTGTCAAAATTTTCACTTTTGTATATTGAGACTCCAATAGTATTTTTAGTACAGAGTATACCTAGCTATGATATGAGGTTACTTAGGGTGGAATCATTTGAACATGATGACGAGAAACAATGTTCATTTCCTTCCTTCTTAATATAGAGAAATTGTCTTTTACTTTTTTCTTCTTATCAACGCTTAATCAAAGAACTTCAAATTTTACTAAGCCAAAAAATGCCTATTTCGATCGATAACCGTATGGTTCTTTGTGAGAATGAAATATACGTCAACTTAATACATCAATTTCGTTAAGGATGTAATTTTCAACTAAACTTTCAACTAATTGTTAATCCACATATATATCTTACTCTAAATAGTTTCAACTTTTATAATTTTGCCATTTAGAGAGTTTTTCCTCATACCTCTAATAAGGCCTAGTAAGAAATATTAAATTTCAATGACCATTAACATTATTTTACTACTATTATTTTACTTCAATATAGCTACATGCTGAAGATTCCATCTTCTACCTTCACCAACAAGACTTTAAAAGAGGGAGAAGGTATTATAAAGTGATTATGTGTGTATAATATGTTTTTCAGGTTTCAATCATTTATATGATTTGATAATTTTGTTGGATGACCAGATTTGATAATTTTGTTGGATGACCAAACATAAGATAGATTATGATAAACAAATATATAATGTTAGTAGAGTTTCTTTCATGTATTGTCGTATATTCATTTTTGCAAAAAGGAAAGGATGTGACTTCACTAATAACACAAAAATTGTGATATAAAATTTATATATATATATATATACATATGTGTGTGTGTGTGTATGATATGACTTGTGTGTGAAAGATATAGTGTTGGAAGACACACACCGCATCAAGTGTGTATCTTGTCATGTGTAGACACGTTATAATAGGTTTTTCTTGACAAAGTACACAAATGATGGATCATGGATGCTCCCAACAAATGTGTATCAGTCACTCACAACATCATTTTTTGGTATGTTAATCATAATATATGTTTATATTTAATTGCTATGCTTCTTAATTATCCTTTATGTTACCTAATCACAAATCAAAATGTGTATCTTTATATACCTTCATTTGTAACTTTATTCTTGTTGTTCAACTTATTTATACCTGCTCTAACAAATTTGCCACTTTAGTGTCAAGTATTAATTTGACTTTGAGTTAGTTGAATGTTTTAAGCTTATATGTTTTTTTATCAGCAAATAATAAATGAAATAAATTGAACTATTTGAGAAATATTTTAACCCTTATACTAAACTCATCTTTCTTTATGCTTTTAGTGAGGTTTTTTGTTTATGATTGAAAAAAAAACATTACCCTCATTAAATAATCCAATCCAAAACATAGTTATAGTATAATCAAGTATGACCTTATATAAAGTAAATAAATTTCCTATTTTGAGGTTGAAATTGTAATTTTATCACTATAAAAAGGTTTTTTTGACCGTGATGAGGTTTTTTTTTTGTTTTTACCAAAATGGAGTCCGTTTAAAAAAAATTTATAAATTTAGGCAAGTCGTGCCAATTCGGCACGACTTCATGTGCAGAAGTCGTCTCAATTAGGCACGACTTCTGCCATGTCATACTAAAGTCGTGTCAACTTGACACGACTTATGCCCTGTCATATTGAAGTCGTGCCAACTTGGCACGACTTCTGCCCTGTCATACTGAAGTTGTGCCAACTTGGCACGACTTCTGCCCTGTCATACTGAAGTCGTGTCAACTTGGCACGACTTCTGCCACGTCATAATTTTTTAATTTTATTGTTTATATATTGGGTAGTAAGTTATGTAATGTTAAAAATTAATTTGATACATAATTTTCTAAGAGTGTTAGTTTTAAGGAACAAAAAATTAGATAATTGTGTATGGATCATGTTTGAATTGAATGAATAAATAAATAATTTACTTCTAGTTCAACTTTATAATTTTATTTTATATCTTGTAATGAATTTTACTAATTTGTTTAGTTCTAATTAATCTCTTCTCATCATTACGTGTTCTGTAAAATCATTACTTCTCAAGCTATTTATTTTGCAAATTCACAACAACAATTCTCTATTTATTTTCCAAATACAATAAATTTTCATTTATGTATTTATTTCCAAATTCAATAACAATTTTCTTCATTTTTTAATTAATCAAATAATCAAGTTATTGTATTACATTATCGTCAAACATGATCCATACACAATTATCCAATTTTTTGTTCCTTAAAACTAACACTCTTAGAAAATTATGTATCAAATTAATTTTTAACATTACATAACTTACTAAAAAAAATAAAAAAATTATGACGTGGCAGAAGTCGTGTCAAGTTGGCACGACTTCAGTATGACAGGGCAGAAGTCGTGTCAAATTGGCACGACTTTAGTATGACATGGCAGAAGTCGTGCTTAATTGGGACGACTTCTGCATATGAAGTCGTGCCGAATTGGCACGACTTGTCTAAATTTGTAATTTTTAAACGGACCCCATTTTGATAAAAAAAAAAAAAAAAATAACCCCATCATGGTAAAAAAAAAACCTTATAAAAACTATTAATTAAAGTAAATGATATTAAGAGTAAAAGTTTTTTGTTTGAATAATACATTTCATTCTATCATGTTTTCTTTTGTTTTAAAAGCTAATGTTTACAACTTATGAATTTTAAATTTTCAAGTTCTTAATAGGTATGACTATTTAGTATAATATGAATTTACAATCAAATTATACTCAATGTTTTAGAACAAATAAATTTTTCACGTTTTTTAAAAATTGAGGGCAGATAAACTTTCAAACATTATAATTTCTAGCAAAAAATTGTTATAGAAATAAATAAACAAGTTAAGTTTTGCCAAAAAAACACGCTATTTGTAGAAAGAAATTTGATAAATTGTTGATAACGGAATCATCTTCCTAAATATATTTAATATTAACTATTTTTTAAAACAAGAGGTTTTACGGTGTCAATAGATTTTGAACAATTTAAAATGCATAAAGATATTTTAGTTTTTTTGTTAAATGTTAAGAAATTTTTCTTCACTATAATATGAATCTTCTCTATAACCTGCATAATCACTATATCAACCCATCAAATTATCTACGTAAGTTGAACTAGCCAAATTGTAGAATTTTAAAGAAAAGTGTATAATTTTTGAAAAATAATTTTTTGGCCCAACCTAGCTACTTTCAATGTGGTTTGCTTCTTCGTGCACCACCATAGGTTTTTGTAGCAACCCATAGTAAGTGGAATTACATTTTTATCTTTCATTAAATAATTAAAAACTCAAAACTCTACATAGTATTTTTCTTACTCTTTCTTCTTTCTTCTCCTACTGCAGCATCCCAAGCCCCCTCAAGTTGATGTTTTTTTCTGGCTGAAGGAATTTGTGATGGTTCTTTGACAAAGTTTTAAAGTTTTTGCAGTGTCTTTGTGATTGTTTGGTTGAAAATGTTAATTTTTGAGTTTTTTTTCACTCTGCTTGTTTTTTTTTTTTCAAAGCCTTACACATTACGTAAATTGGAAGAAAAATATGAACTGCAAGTGGAATTTAGATTATTTAATCCAGAATCAATTATTTTTTAAAAAAAAACATATACCGAATAATTCAAAAGTTAATTTTGGATCTAATTTTAACTTTAGGATTATTTAATCCAGTATATTTTTTTAAAATAATTATTTTCGGATTATTTAATCCATAAATCTATTTCATATCTAGATAAAATATTTTGGATTAGGTAATCCGAAACACAAAATTGTAATATGGTTTACATAATTTGGATTATTTATCCAGATTTGGAGGAGAGTTTTGGATTATCCAATCCATAAGGCACATAAAATTTGAATTTGATTATGAAATTATATAATCCAAAGATTCACCGGATTATTCAATTTGGAATACACACAAACGTACCACCAAAACACATAAATGAAAAATCCAACGTTGAACATTCACCTCAAACAACAACGACCACGACCAACCATCGCCAATGACCGTCAACTACCACAAACACAACTCAGCACCACCACAAACACAACTCAACACCACCACACATTCAACCCAATACCTCATACTTTTTTTACATAACGACATTTGTGGAATTATCAAATTTATGGGGTGCCAGAATAACATATGGGGTTGGAGGAAGAAAGAGCCTTCAATGTGTTAGTGGGTAAGAGTGTTTGTGGGTTGGTTGGGTAGGATTTGGACAAATTCATTATCCATATGTACAATCTGAAAGGTATTTCTGGATTTGAAATTACATTTTGAATTATATAATTCAGAATACCATTTTAATTAAGGGGATGTTACGAATTGTACAATCCGGTATACACCAAAAAAATGAAAAAAAAAATTTAAGTGAACGAAAACATAACTATCACCTATAAAAATACAACAAAATTTATCTCAATCACCAACGTTTACCACCAGTCATCACAAGCAACCATCACTAAAGAAGAATGTACAACACTCTTCATCATACTTAAAAGAATATTGTTAAAATTAAAAAAATATATATGAAGGTGTAGTGTGATACCCCTATACTCTGCTAATGAAATTAGGGCTGCTTCTTCCTCCACCTCCATACCTTCTTCTCTCACCTCCATAGATTTTCGTATTTCCAAAAATGCCCCTCTGTAATATTCCGGATTACATAATCCGGAAGTCATTTTTCAAATTTGTAATTAGCTTCCGGATTATATAATTCGGAAGTCATTTTTCATATGCATGATTATTTTCTGGATTACATAATCTGGAAGTCTTTTTTAACTTCCGAATTATGTAATCTGGAAGTCTTTTTTCAAATGCGTTTCCGGATTACATAATCCGGAAGCTATTCTATGGGGGTGGCACAAGAAGGATAAAATTGTATTTTCATGTTGTGCATGGAGGTGCCAGAAGAAGATATGGAGGTGCAGGAAGAAACAGTCTAAAATTAGTTATGGACTATGATTTATATTTGGAACTAGGCCCAAAATTAAGTCCAATTTTAATAATTCTACCCACTTTCTGTATTGAAGCATTAAGCTCAAACTTAACACATAATAAACTTGCATTATTTAAAGCTTTTACGTTCAATGAATTTAGGCCTTGAATTTATAATCTAATAATAATTTTTATTATTTTATGTATTTCGTTCAAACAAATTGCTTATTTTTCCAGGGTTTATTTTATCACCAAATGATAGCAAGAGGACTTTAATTTTTTTAAAAAAAAAAACTGAAAACAGATGGTAATATTGTCTAAAAAACAAAAACAATAATAAAATATTAATAATATTAATGTATTAATAAATTTCTTCGTGTATATATATATATATATATATATATATATATATATTAATAAATTAACCGGGTGAAATTTTAGTTTATGTATTGAATTTTTAAAAAATTGTCGTCAATAAGCAAACAATGGAATCCAATGGCCCAACCAGCCCATATTTTTCGAATGGCCAATCAAGCAAGACTTTTGCTTTATACACCCAATCAATTATTACCGGCAACCCATGACTGAAGTGGAATGACAAAAATATCTTCTTTAGTTTTTAAATAGGAGTGAAAGTGCAGGAATGTATTATATAGATTTGAGTTTATAGAATATCTTTTTGGATTCGGCTTTCCAGAACAACTTTCCAAATTAGTTTTTCTGGAATAACTTTTCTTAATAGTCTTTTTTGAAATATGTTTCAGTATTTTTTTTTTATGGAATCTCTTTTCTAAAATTTATTATTTGTATTTTGGATTAGATTTTCCATAACAGTTTTCTATAATAATATTTATGGAACATTTTTCCAAAATAGTTTTTTTTAGAATATGTTCCAAAAAAAAAATTCCATATAGCTGGTGTGTTAAGGAAACTTGTCGAGTTGAATTTGGTTGAGAGTTTGAAGATTGTGGTTAAGAAGGTAAATGTTAATATGCTTCAATTCGCAAATGAAACTTTGTTTTTTGTGAAGCTAATACTAAAAATGTGTTTATAATCGAGGTAACTTTGAATTGTTTTGAACTAACCTCTGGCCTTAAGGTCAACTTCTTGAAGAGTAGGATTGGTGGGATGGGAGTTGATCAGATTATAAGTTTTGCTGCAATTCTCAAATGTGAAGTGATATTCCTTTTAAGTATTTGGGGATGCTTGTGGGGGTGTCATAAGAGAGGTGCGTTTTGGGTTGGAGTGGTAGATAGAATTAAAAACAGATTGGGTAGGTGGAGAGGTAGATTTTTGTCGATGGCAGGGAGGATTTGTTTAATTAAGTATGTTCTTTCGTCTATACCGTTGTTCTATGTTTCTTTGTATAAAATGTCTTCTTCAGTGTTGAAGGAAATTGTTAAGTTACAAAGAGACTTCTTGTGGGGTTGGGGTTCAGAAGGGAGGAAGATTTATTGGGCTTATTGGAAAAAGGTATGTGAGCCACGAGAAGCTGGTGGTCTAGGTATTCTAGATATAAGGCTTTTCAATGTGGCCATGTGGGGGAAATGGATTTGGTGTTTGAGCTTTGATAAGGATGGCTTGTGGAAAGAGGTCCTTTAGTCTAAATATGGAGGATGGAGAAACTTGAAAGTGAATCATGTTTACAACAAGGACTCTCTTTGGTGGAGAGATTTGAAGGGGATATTGGAAGATGGAGGAGTGGGGTAGGAGTTTCGAGAATTGTTTTGAGTGTGCAGTCGAAAACAGGGAGAAAATTTCGTTCTGGGATGATATTTTGGTAGGTACTGAAGATTTAAGGAGCAGATTTCTTATATTGTTTTATTTGAGTATTAGCAAAGACGCAAATTTGGCTCCTTTTGGGGAGTGTCTTAACGGATCTTGGAAGTGGGATCTAGTTTGGAGAAGGGGCTTGTTCGATTGGGAGAAGACTAAGGAACTTCAGCTTCTACAGGTGCTTAATGGATAGTCTTGTCTTGGATAAGGAAGATTGTTGGGTTTGGAAGGGTGGTGTGACTTCTGGGTACACCATTAGTTTGACCTACAATGTATTGAGGGGTTCTTCTGGAAGAGTTTGTTCGCCTGTGATTGAATCTTTTTGGAAGATCTTATCTATACCCTCAACTCATTTTACTGCCTAGAGAGTGTTGGGTAACAAAATTGCTTCTAAAGTGAATCTGTTAAGAAGAGGGGTTGTGGTTGATTTTATGTCTTATTGTTTGTGTGGGGAGGCAGATGAGACCACAAAGCATTTGTTTTTCAAATGTAGAATTCTTCGGTTAGTTTGGAACCAATGTTATGCTTGATATCGGTAGATCATATCGATCATGTTTCACATTTTCTGCATTTTAAATTGTGTAATGTTCCAACCTATATTAATGTCATTTGGGAAAGTGTCTGAATTCCAGTTATTGGTGAGATCTTGAGGCATATGAATATTTTCATCTTTAAAGGTGGAATGATAGATCATTCTGAATTTTTTGTTTCTTTGGTCCAACTAAAGGTCTAGTCTTGAGTTACATCTAAAACTGCGCACGCTTGTTTTTCCTGATCGGATTGGTGTCTAGACCCATTGATGTGTTTGTTTATAATTAAAAGCCTTTAACTTTACAAGTCATATGACTTTTAGTTAGAGTAGAACGCGTGTGTGGTGTTATTATGTTTCTCTGTTTAGTAGTTAAAGTTTGGTTGAATGGATTAGTTAGTTGTTTCCAGTTTAAATTACAATAAGATTCAACCATCCCTAAAGGAGTTCATATTTATTTATTATTTTTAGATGATAAAAAAATTGTATATATCCATACACTATTGTTTATTATTATTTTTACAAATCACAAATCTTTTCTAAGAGAAAAAGTATTTCAAGCTATATAAAATTATTAAAAATCACTCATAACTGAAAAATTCGTATGTGCGTCTACTCTAACTAACTGAGTATTTTCAATACCTGTCATATATTTTATAATTTTCCTTCTTAATTCATAACAGTGTCCTTTGTCATGGTTGAATCTTCCCCAATAGTTGTTTCCACCACATCTTGTCCTTATTTTTTTATAGAATAAAATGTAAATTGGGACTCTAACGCTTGGATAAAATGAGTTGGTAATCTTCTAAAATATTTAAAGTTTTAATGTTGTACTGAAGTAGTGGAAAACATATTTTTCTTCCTTAATAATGCATCGTACGTTGTTTGGAAAAGAATTGCACTTTAGCCTCATTTAATTATTTGTTGAGAAGAGTGAGATGGTAGCCTCTTGCACGCAATAAAACATATTATTCTCATTTGGATAAGCATAAATATGCTTACTAATCACGTTTTAAATAAACAAAACCTTCAAAAAGAAGACAAGCACAATAATATTTTTTCTGATATGTAGAGGAATAATCCTTGCCACATGTTAAACTAGTGCCAATTTCTATTGTCCTTTTAGGATTGCATTTATCCCTACTCAAGGTTCCATATCCTTAATTATTCCTTATGCTTATCCTTTTTTTCTCTTCCCTAATGCTCCATCACACATAAATAAAACTCATGTGTCAAATGCACTTATTAATACCATTAAAATTTATGCTTATAAAAAATATTGAGATTCCAAATCATAGTTGAAAAACTTCACAAACTCATTAATTTAGGTTCGTTAGGGGAAAAAAACCTTCACAAACTCATTAATTTAGGTTAGTTAGATGAAGTCTACAAAGCAAATACCAAACCTATATTTCAGATTTTTTTATTAATAATTTAATTTCATTTGATATTTTTAAAAATTGATAAAAAATTATTATAAAATTAAGCAAGTTGTACTCAACATATGTAATTTCAGTTTCACTTTAAAATTGTAAAACGGAGTCGTACATAGTGATGACCGACTTCAATTATATCAAACTTTTTAATAAAGTTTTACTCCACATATATTACTTGGAATTAATTCCTCATATAGTATTATTTAAATTTTTATTTTTTCATTTATCCTTTTTTTTTCTATCAAGCATCATTTTGTTTTTATTTTCCTATCTAACACCATTTTAAAAGTAAAAAAAATTAATAATTTTAATTTTGAATGCATTAATTTTTTTTTAATATTTAAAATAGTTATTAATGAATAAAGAAATGAGTTTTTACAAAATAAAAATAAAAAAAAATAATAAATTAAAAATATTTAATTTACTTTTTTGTAATAATGAAGAAAATAAAAAATTAAACCCTACAACAACATAAAAGTTGAATTATAAACATAAAGATTAATATGGACATAAGAGAACAATATGATCGAACAAAAAATGTTCATATTGTCAAACACCAGGACACACAAAAAGAACGTGTTCCAACATTGATCGTCTATTTCTCGTCATTAATTATGTTTCATTTCGTACAAACTATTTAATGCATCATTGAAGAAAATATTAAATGAATGATCATCTCTCATTTATTTTTCTTTTTATGTTCAACATATACTTATTTAGTATGGTCTTATATCTCTTATCACTATCTTGTTTTTTATTTGTTTTTATATATTTTATCTTTATCGTATTTTGTTTTGCCTTTATTTTATATCTTTTATGTTTTTATTTTTCTTCCATTCTTTATTTATTTTTGTTTTTATTTTTATTGTTGTTGTTTTTATTTTCTATATTTATTTATTTTTTCATTTTTTTCTTCTCATTTTTAAGCATTAAGTGTAGCATTTGCATTAGTTTTTTTTATGATTTGCATTTAGGGTAGACACTTCAATATTATTTGTGCCCACTACTAATTAATATTAATTTACTTTGTTTTTTTTTTTATAATTTTGTCATGTATTTTTCACTTGAAATTAACATAATTACATCATCAATAATAATAAAAATAAATACTAATTTTTGTTTATAGATTCAACTTTTATGTTGTTGTAGGGTTTTATTTTTTTTATTTTTTTTCATTCTTAAAAAAAAAATTTAAACTAAACATTTTTAATTTATTACTTTTTTTTTATTTTGTAAAAACTTATTTTTTTATTCATTAATTATATTTCTAACTATTTTAAACGTTAAAAATATTATTTTTTAATGTATTTAAAATTAAAATTATCAATTTTTTAAAATTTATTAATTCATTTATTTTTTTTAATTTTGAAATGGTGCTAGATAGGGAAATAAAAAAAATGGGTGCTAATAGGGAAATAAAAACAAAAGGGTGCTAAATAAGAAAATAAAAATGTAAATAGTACTTTATGAGAAATTGAGTCATACTACTTGTCTAATTTTAAAAAATATTTTTTTTTATTTTAAGAAATACCAAATGGAATTTCACTATTTGAGAGGAAAAATCAATATTTCATCCTTTTATTTTTTTTCATATATTTTAATTCAAAAAATTACTCCTTTTTTATCGGTTTTTTTATAATTTTTTATTTTTTTATTATACTCTTAATCCTTAAAATAATTTTTAAATAATTTAAACATATATTTGATGAAAAAGTATATTTGTAAGAAAAAGGAGAATTATATGTTGTTGTTTGAGAGATGAGTGTTAGGGAATGATTGATTGAGGCATGAGTTCCATGCTTAAGCTAAAGCTTTGGCGAAAGAAGCCGTCATCAACGGTTTGTACGGAAATTTGTAGGACCAACCGTATCAATTCTGATTCACTCATTCCAACCTACTTCATTCATGTCACACCACACTTTCACCATATAATCAACACCAATTTTAATAAATGAAATTATATCTAATTCAATTTTATAAAAATGTTTCTCATATAAATTTTATATTTTATTAATATATTATAATTTTATTTTTAATTTTAACCAGAATATCTATTAAATATCGATGTTCAAAATTTAATCATAAATGACTAAAAATTAATTTAAAAATGACTAAAATTGAATTATTTTCATATTTCTTTGATTTTAAAATTTGATATATAATAAAATACTTCAAATAACTTAAAAGGTTTGTATTTACGTTCAGATATATAATTTTTTTATGTTAATAAATAATCTCAAGTCGTAATTTTATCAATAAATGTATCGTTTTATATTAACAAGAAAATTTAATATAACAGTAATATATCACTGATTGTTTTTTACATTACTTGTTTTTCAAGGCTAAAGAGATTTTTTAAATGGTTTCGTTTTTACTTTCTTTCAATATTATTAGACTGACTTAAGTTGTTTTAAATATTTAAGAGAAAAATAAACAATTTGTGTGTGTGTTTTGCATATATCTAACTCAAACTGCATGAAAATTTATGTTATAACCAAAATCTAAGAACTGAAAGCTTTAATTATAAGTTAACTTATTGACTTTAAAATGTTTTGTGAGATAATTAACAATTTAGTTAATAGATGCAATTTGGTAGAGAATTTTTAAATTTTAAATTAAAAGAATTTGATGATTTTATTTGATCTTAAATATAACCTATTACATATGAAAAGTAGCCGTACAAAAATGTTATTTTTAATTCGGTTTGTGACTAATTTTCGTTTAATTCTATTTTAAAACAACAACTTTTTTATTTTTTTAGCGGATTAAGAATATATAATTCATTTTGGGAGGTAAAATTATCAAAATATATCTGTATTTAAAAAAATCTATTTTATAAAATTAGTTAGGAATTAAATTATAATCAACATACGGCGTTAGATTTTATACTTGAAGAAACAATCAATCTCGATAAGTAATCCCTCAAAAATCAATATTATCAAATAAAATGCAACGATATTCATCTTTCACTTCTACAAATGTTGTGTACATTTTTAATTAAATTTTAAAAGTAAGATTTCATGCCTAATCAAGCCTTCTAACTATATTTAGTAATAATAATTATAGTTATTCTCTGGTTTTAACTTAATATCGTATAAACATAATAGTGAGATAAATTCTTATAATTGAAGAAAGTTGCCATATCTCCCAATCATCTCCATGATTGCTCCAAAATGCAAGCAATCATTGTACGTTAGCTAAAAGAATGACTTTCATGCTTTCAAACTTTTACGATTTTTTTTTCTCAATTATCTAATCATAAATTCAAATTTTAAATTTTAAAACAATATATAAATTTTAAAACTATAAAGGTATTGCTGGTGTAATCTAGGTTTTTTTAACGTTAGATTATTGTGTATAAAGATTAAGATATTCCTATTTATTTGATTCATTCTTTACTTATAGAAAAATATAAATTTTAAAGTTAACATTCAATCCTCCATCTTTAGAGAGACACAACTAACTTTTAAGTATAATTAAAAATCTCAGATGGAAGATTAATTGAAGCCCAATCATAAAATATTAGTAAATAAGTGGTATCACACTATTTAATATTTTATATATATATATATATATAATATTTGAGCATTGGCACTTAGCTAGAGTCAATGTCATGGTTATTTCGTCCAATCATACTCTAATCTAAATAATTTTAGATCCTTTTTCTATTTTCTATTTGCAATATGCAAATTACAATCTTTGCAAAATCCCCATTTTTCGGCACCATTCACCACCAAATTACAAATTACAATCCCTGCAAAATCCTAATGAAAGATCTTTTTGTCTCTATTTTTTCCTTGTTCTTCTTTCCCTTTTGTTTTCCCCCTAATATTGTGTGCATGTGATATACAGAAGTTTTGACTTCTAGTTAAACTTTACGTTGGAAATTTTCTACCCTTTCTAGGTTTCTTTGGTCATTATTATGCTTAGATTCTTGATGGTTTTGGGTCCATCTTAGGTATTGTAGATCATCATTATAAGTATAGAAAATATGCTAGGGATACAATGGAGAATTTTGGGGTACATGTGATTTGTTCACAAATTTTAAAATAAACAAACATAACCCTCTTTCAATAATCAACACTTGGACCTAAACAATAATTACATAAGACATACATATGTTTTTAGATTTTATAAAATTAGATAGTTTTATTTTTTATTTATATGCTCTCTTTTTTCTTTTTTATTTGCAATAAAAAAATATTTTTTTTAAAGAATATCTCAATCTTTATATAAAAAGAAAAATTACTTAATAATAGTCCATTTTTTTTATTAGCAATAACAGATATATAAATGCGAACTACTTCAGGGTGGATCAACCCTTATACAATAAATATATAATCCAACATCTAACAATACCCTCCAAATCAAACAGGCAAAAACATAGTCCCCTCTAAGAACCTAAAAACCTAAAAAACATCAAATAATCAAACACATACATTCCAAAGGTTCCAAACACCAACTGGAAAAGGAAACCGAAGTAGTGCGAGATTTTGCAGAAATCCAAGACCAAACATTTGCTTGCATCAGGGTACAAACTTCAGACACGTCAATCACACCCTTGTTGAAAATAACAGAATTTCTGTGATTCCATATTTCCCCCACGACCCCACCCAAATTGTATTCCACACTTCATTAATCAAATCAGAGGACGTATTCATCCTAAATTGAGCAAAGTTTGACTTAGAATCATTGTGAGACATGAACGACATCTACATGATAGTAGTCCATACAAAATCTGACTATATATATATATATATCTATATGGATCTACATCTACATGATCCAACTTAACATTAGTAAAAAAAATTAAACAGTTCAATTTTTTTATCATAAATAAAATACAAGCATCAGTCAAAGCTATAAAAAAAATGCATCTATTAAGTGAAAAAAAAAAACACATTATACCATAGATTATTTCGGAATTCCTTTATCATTAGTTTTTTTTATAAAATTTGAAATCACTCACTAGTTTTAGTAATTATAATATATGTAAATTTTAGTTTTATTATACATAAAAAAATTATAAGTTTTCATCATTCTAAAAATAAAAGGATTAGACCCAGAATTTAGGTTTGGCCAAAAATATGGAAGAAAGAGCTTGTGCTATCGTTTTCACTGCTTGATGACACCAAACATGGAGCAGAGCTACATAAGTTGTTGGAGTTTTAGAATTTACTAGTTTTTTTTTAATAATGAGCTGTAAACCCTATCCTAACATGAAAGGTCATTGTATTGTACACAATTCTACTAAAAATTCAGAAACCCAAAACAGGTTGAAAAGTGGCTCAATTGCCTAAGCTTTAGTGTGTGACTGCTACAGGTACCAATAGGTCTGCTTCTGCCTCCAAATCTCAATGTATCCTTTTATGCAATGAGAGGTAAATGAAGATAAAGTCCCTTGTAGATTCTCAAACTTTCCTTTTACATCTCTGTCTGTTTTACACTTCTATACTTCTGTTTTTTTTCTTGTGATCAGTAATTAGGTTACAGAAGAATTTGAGAACAAGGAAATTCATTGAAGCCCATCATATTAATGGTAGCATCACACAAGAAATAACTTCTTTTTATAACTGTGATTATTATTTATGGGTTTTCTCTAAGATTTTATAATTCAATTACATTTTTCTACTCATTTAATGGTTTCAAAATCTGTAGTAGACACATAAGAAGCTTATTGGCGATGATGTAATAACAAGCTAAGATCTGGAAGAAATAATCAATCATTTGTTAAATTGCTACTGAGACCTTAGAACTTATTATGGTGGACTAAACTAATGTATGGTATCAGACACATGTATAGATATCAGACACAATTAATGTCACATAGTGGAAAGTATACTCTATATTTAATTGGTGTTTGAAATTATTTTTTTTAGGTTTTTTTTTATGGTGGACTAAATTAATGTATGGTATCAGACACATTTTTCTAGTTAATCTTTTTAGAATTATGTAAAATTCATAATTTATATAGATGGTAATAGGATTGGAACATCTTAAAATAATCTATTTTATTTATTCATTCTTGTTGGTAAAAAAATAACAAAACGATATAAACATAAATATTTATGGTGAATTCTCTTAATTATATACAACCTATAAGTAAATGGGTTCTTAAAAAATTTAAATATTTATGTTAAACATGGAAGTAAAGTAAACTTTAACTACGAGAGTTTTTAATATTTTAATATCTTTACAATGAATTTTGATGTTAATGAAAATGAGTGGAAACAATAAATACTTAAATAAATTAGTAGGTTATAAAAACAACACACGTGTATAAAATCATCTTATAGTATACAAACCATGGTTATAGATATTAAAATTACATACTAATTTTAGTTATTCAATAATTGAAAATATTGATAATTGGATTAAGAATTAAAAGTTGGTACTCAATTTATTCATCATAGAATATATGTATATATTTTTATTTACAGTTATGAAAGATCTAAAAATCTATAAATATATACTGAAATTATTTATTAGTTAGTTATTCATTGTTTTTTTACTAATACTTTGTTTGGATTGAGAAATCAAAAGTTGAGGGTGTGGGAAACTGGAAATTTGAAGATTTGAGAAGAAAGTGTGAAGAAAGTTGAACGTTTGGATTGAGGTAGGTTAGAATGCATCTATGAGGAAAATTTATTGAGATATCTGAGTTGTGTGATGATTGTAAGAGTATTTTAAATTATTTTTAATGGTGTAAATTGTAAAATTACAAATTTACCCTTGTGTATAAAAAATATAAAAAAAATACAAAATTATTAATTTTATGCATATTTTAGTTAATTAAAATAGTTGAAAGTTTCATTTATAAATAAAAGAAAAAATAATATAAAATTCAAATAAATAAATAAATAAAATTTAAAATTTAAATATAATTTTATTATTTTCCATTTTATTAATTTAAATTAATTTTGTTACTTAAATTAATATATTTAGATAATTTTAATATTATTTATGATTCTTTAAATTATGTTATATATATATAATTACTATTAATAGTGGTTTTTATTATTATTATTATTATTATTATTATTAATAAAATTAATATATTTTAAAAAGCAAATGAGTATTTAGAATATAGTATGAACATTAAGTAGTCGCCAAAATATATAAAGTCATAACATTTGATCGGGAAAGAGATAACGACATGTTAATTTCTTCGTAATTTTAAAATTATGTAAAAATTAAGAACATAATAATGTTAATTAGAAAAAGAAAACACATCCCCACTAATAACATTTTAATCCTTGTTGTGGAGACCTTCAAACGTTTTTTTGGAAGACATATCTCATTTTGTTGTCCGACAATAATTGCATCTTTTTCATGGGCAACATCTTCAATGCACCGTTTGAAAAAATTATAGCCTAGAACCATGTCATTTCTAATTTGTTTTGAAGAAAAGAATAAAATTAAACAATGAATAAGTTTAAAATGGCATTCTTAAGTTTGCATCAAACCTAATTGAATAAATTTAACATTGTACTTGGGACAACCCCAAAATCGTTTTCTGACATTTTTTTTTTCAGTTGTTGGTGTTCTCAAAATAGCAAACTCTCTACAATCACAAATAGGAGCAATGAAGGTACTTGTGCTCCGAGCAGCATGGGTAAAAGTACCACGTTTTTGCATAACAGAACAAGGCCAATTAATTATTATATCATTTTTTATGCACCACAACATGAAAATATCTTCATTCAATAGTTGTGTAAAGTTCCTATCACGAGGGCACAACATGTGCACCCATGTGTAATGTAACAGTTTGTCGTTCATATTCAGACTACCTGCATTTCTAACATTTTGACCTTGAACATCTTCAAGAATCATGGATGATAATGTTAGAGCTCGATCAAAATTTACTTCCTCAGGCATCATACATGAGATTTGCAATATGTTCATCCAATCCATTTGTCTTATGTGTATTAGGTTTGAGCAAATCTCAATAGAAAGGTCACTAATATGTGTGATCTTTAGATTTGTATAAAATACTCTCACCAAATCCTCATAATACAAAAATTTCATTCTAAGGAAATGTTGTAATCCTTGAAAATTCAGATGGTTCTGGAATTGAAACCCTGGTGCGACAAAAAATGAAAAATACATAGCTTTTGATGATAAAATTTGTCTGTCATGAAACATTTTTTCATACACCATCACTTGACGTTTTGTAATAAAGTATCTTGAATAATGAAGAACTTCTTCAATCCCCGTTCCTTGGGTAGGAGGAACGTCATGATGACTGGAGCTTTACCCTTATGAGTTCTCTGGCGTTTTTAGGATGATGATGTCATGGATAATGCAATTATAACCTTGTATAAAAAGAATGAAATGTTCATGACATCAAATATGAACAATAATTAACACTCTGTTATATTTAAAATGGATTTTATTTAACACTTAAAAAAATCCCATATTATATCTTAAAATATATCCCGTTTATATAGGGATTTTAATATATACACAAAGGTTTAAAAATAAAACATTCAAAATAAAAAATATAATCCTCTAGTTGATCACCGAGGAGCTCTCTCACATGCAGCTTCATCTTCTCTCGTGTAAAATATACAATAATCATAGATAAAGAAAACAAAACACAATAAACAACAAGATAAAGGGTAAGCTAACTATAAAAAAAAATTGCTATATAATTTCAATTTCAATTAACAAACATAAAGTCATCAGCTCTCAAACATTTTCACAAAACCATCAAGTTTCTATCATAATTCATCTTTCTCATGTCAGACTTCTACTGACTCACAATACATAGACACTTGACTCTACTTCTGGAAGACTCGTGTATTGAAATTAGCATCCAAAGACCTGCACTTGTCATACTACTCCTTGTGAATTCACACAGTCATGTGCATAATCATCTCAATATCTCATCATCTCATATGACGGGGTAAATTCATATAACCTAAAAGATCATATTACATTTCAAACTGCAAACAAAATCATATGAACCTCATTCGATTTTCACCAATTGAATAACTTCATCTATGTGATTTCATTATATCAGGATCGTCTCATTCATAGGAGACTCACAAATCAATACACCATAATAACAATCTCGACAAGGTATTTCCTTTCCTAAAAATACCATGTCTTGATCACACTTAAACACATAACAAAGTTCTTTTAGTCATATTTTTTAAAAAAAAATAAAAATTTGCATTTAAAAAATATAAACAATAATAAACTAGGTTCTCAAAAGAAAAAAAAAATTAAGATTTTTTGAACTTGCTTGAGCGCGATTGAACTTGAGAGCACCCCAAAATTCACACCATTTTCGCTTGAGCAAGATTCTCTCTCGTTTGGACAAAAATGGGTCTCGTCTAAGTGATTCCTTCTCTCTTGAACGAGAATAGACCCGAGAGTACCCCATTTTTTCTCTCTATTCTCACTTGAGCGATAATTATCTCGCCTAAGCGAGATATGCAGAAAAATCTACATAATTCTCTCAAAATACATGATCTCTCCCTAATTTCATCATACATATACAACCCAATTTAACAATTCAAACCACAAATATCTTATTAAACATGGTAAACGTACTCTCATCACTTCACTTTATCAATCTATATATCATTATTATATCTAACCCAATTTAAATCATTCAGAGTCAAACAAGAACAAATTCAATATCTCATTCACTTCAAGATTAACTTACATTATATCAACTACACAAATCAACCAATTTTTCATATTCAAACAAAAACATCTATCATATCAAAATCAACATATTCATATTTGATTTCAAACAATATATTACATTACTTAGAAACAATCAATCCTGCCAACAAAATTTGGAACTGGTGACCACGTCCCCACATCCAAATATTCTAGCATAGGGTTCTATTTGACATTTAAACTAGTTTCCCTTACCTAAGTTTTGAGCAGGTGCTCACTAAGAGTTTTGAACCTACTAAAAGTTCAAGGGTAACTTAACTTGCAGCATAGAGTCATGATAAAAATATCTAACTACATCATTAGAACCCTGAGCCAACAAGGACTAATCCCGAAGCTAGAAACCTCACATGCAACAACATCTACCAAAACAAACTTAACATTTGAAAAACTGACTTAAAGGAAAAATGAGCAAAATTGAACTTACTATGTCTAAAACTCTGATCGGGCAGTCTTATAATGGCGAACTCCATCATTTTGGTGACAAAGATATTCAAAAAGTTAAAGAGAAGGGGGAGGAAGGAAAAAGGAAAAGTTTATAGAGATGGTGGTTCTTTTAAAATGAAACCCGATATTCCCTTACCTTTACAGGAGATGACTCATTTTTTTGAACATATCATGATTAGGCAGGAACAGGATATTCCTAATTGGATTCTGGACGAGTCTGGTCGTTTCACTCTCAAATCGGCTTGAACTTTTTTCTTGGATCCAGGAGTTCCATGTGGTTGGTCCAAACTCATTTGGTCTCCATCTATTCCTCCTTCCAAAACTCTAGTACTCTAGAAAGTTTTTCATGGGCGACTTCCTACAGATCAACACATTTAGCATAAATGTTTGTATATATGTTCTATGTGTATGTTGTGTGAAAAGTAGGAAGAATCCATTCAACATTTTTTTAATGTCCTAATGTTTTGCATATTTGGAGTTAAGTTCGGAAAATTTTTCTTAATTCTCATTTCTCTAATGTGGATGATTTTCTTTCTTTTATTAAGAGTGATGATAGTCCTTTGGTTAATTTGATTAATCTTGTTGTGATAAATTATGTTAGATTTCAGGTTAAAATTGATGTTTCTAGATCTATTTTTCAGTCATTAAATATTTCACTTGTCTACTGGGGAATTCATCTAAAAGTTGTATGCGCAATGATATGTTTGATTTCAATGTGCTTAAGTTTTTTAATATTCATACTCGTATTGGTAAAGTTCTACATCCTTTTCTTGTTAGATGGGATTTCCATCACCAAGTTGGGTTAAAATTAACACTGATGGTGCTGCTAGGGGTTCTCCTGATTTTGCTACTTGTGGAGATATTTTTCGTGGGAGTATGAGGAAATTTATTAATGGTTTCTCTGCTTTCCTTGATGTTCAAATTGCTTTGATTGTTGAGTTTTATGGATTTATACATTCTATTGAAGAAGCTCAAAAGACGAGTCTTACTAATTTATGACTTAAATGTGATTCTGTCTTGGTTTGTGCTACATTTACATCTAGAACTAATTTGCCTTGGATGCTTCATAATAGGTGGAACACCTGTCTTAATTAAAATCAGGTTTAGGGTTTCTCACATTTTTCGTGAAGGGAATATTTGTGATGATAAGCTTGCTAACTTAGAATTTATTCATAGAGACCAATTTCATTGGTATAATAGGCTTCCATCTAGTATTTTCTTAGAGTTCGTTATGAATAGGTATAGGCTACCTATGTATCAGTTTTGTTAATATATGGGTTTTGTTAATATATCGGTCTTTTCTTATACGAATCTTTATGAATAGGTACATACTACCTATGAATCTCACTAATGAAACATGCGTCTACTAATTTATTTAGTACCTTACTCATCTTCATGTTTCATAAATTTTTTAATCTTTTACCTCTTGAATCATGCACCCAAAAGATTCTTTAAAAAACTAAAAAATGTTTAATTAAAGATAAAATTGAATTATCAACATGTGTTCAAAAATAATTCTCAAAACAACAATTAAACTCATAAATTGAATTATCAACAGTCCCACCTGTTTTGCCCCGACCCACCACTGGTTTGCCAAAGGTTACAAGGGTTGGAATTAGTAACCCGTCCAATCAATTTTTTCTTTTTTTATATATATTTTTATTTTAGATCTATTTTCTTGGTTGTAGTCATTGATATCACTTTTTGGACAATAAAAATGTAAAGAAGGTTTAATGCCTAACAAAATAAAGTAAATATCAACATTACTTTAATGAATCAAATGATGCATAAAGAAATTAATGTAAATAAGGTTCTATATAAAACATTGACCACCACCAATTTTAATTCTAAAGCATGATATTCCTTTTTAAAAGTGTAAAAAATAAAGAAGAGTGGGTTATCCCCTCTCACCCCGCCCATGGCCTCTTGGGTTGGCGAGTTAGGCGGATGGAGCCAATACGAATTGTTAGGTTCAAAAAGTTAACTTGCTCGTATATAGGTTGGTAGGTTGGCCCGCCGAGCCCGACCCACTTTGTAATCCCTAATAAACACAAAAGAGTTTAACCTTTTATATGAAGGTAAACGAAAGAATTACAATGAAGAAAATAATTTTTTTTTTGAAGAAGTTCTCTAAAGCTTAATGATTCCTCCTTCAAGCTTGCATTTTTTTATAGGTCTCTCTTCTTCAAGGATCTCAAAAAAATATTTTGGTTCATATTTTGTTCACATTTTATAAGTTTTTAACTTTCCTGAATTTTTGGATTTGTTTCCAATTTTATCGTGAACCCTATTTCTTCATATTTTGTAAAAGATTTGTTTCCAATTCTATTTTTGAGATATCATAAGTTTTATCTTTTAATTCTTCTACTATTAGATTTCGTTTCCCGTTCTAATTCAAATAAGCAACTTGAAATTTCACGTATTGTAACTCACTCGCGATGGTAGATGCTTCATTCAGATCATATACCCTGACACTTTATCATATCGTCTTTTTTGAAAAATATTAAATCGTTTACCGTGACTAAAACACAAAATTAACAAAAATAAAAATTAAATTAAAATAAACTTAATTAGATAAATTTTAATTAAAATAATAAATTCATTCATCATTTCCGTTCAAGAATCGATGATTAAAATTTTAAAATATAAATAAAGTTATATTCAATTAATTACTTAAGTTTTTAAAATATATATTTTTATTTTTAAAACTAGACAAGAATCATCTATGGATTCGACTTAGGATGATTTAAGTTAAAAATTAAAACCCACTTAAAAAAACTAAATTGACTTGATATAATTATACAGTCCATTAGGATAGATCAGACAGAAGCAACTCATTCAACAATTCTAATTATGGCTAAATAGCATTAGAAATAAGAGCTAATCAATTAAATTTTATATCTTAAGAAACATCTGTCTCAAATAATATTTATTTTCAAGATATTAAGTGACTATAACTAAGTAGAACAATAATTTATTTCATAAATAAAAGTGAAATGAATATATTTTTAAAGTAATAAATTACATTAAATTATATTTGTAATTAAAATGGAAATAAGATAGATGATTAGATATTGAATTCATTTATTGAGAACCTTTGGGAACTGGAATCTATATTTTCTCGTTCCCCCCACAAAATTACTTTATCCCACAGTTAAGTGAAATAATAAAAGTAAGAAAGGAACCACGTAAAGACACGGGAACTCGTGTCTCCAACTAGTGCTCCATCTTTTTATGCCTTTTACCTGTTTGTTTATTTGTCACACACAAAATGAAAGAGAGAACAGTGACCAACCAATCATCTACACTGCCATTTTCATTGCCACCTGGTTTCTTGGTCCACACATGCTCCTTTTTTTATAAACCAGACGGCTTAATTAATTTCTTCAATCCATCATGAGAACCTCTCATACGTGACCACATACCCTATGCTCTTAGTTGTTTAAGATTCATAATTAGTGATAATTTCGAATGATCATAAGATATTAAAAAATAAAGGTACTCAACCGCTCAAGAAAGTTAATTAAGTGTCTCAATTAGCAAAAGATACTTTATGCATTAATATAATGAAAAAGTTTGGGACAATAACTGGGGTGTCAGCCAAACCAGTCACACAAAACCAAATAAAAAATTGCACTGTGGACTGTTACCTTAAATAAATAAAAAAACAAAGCACTAGGACAGGAAAAGAATAAACACAGCCACAATTATTATACAATTAAAACTAGGTAAATAGATCCATCCGTTTGTATGGGATGATCTCATGACATATTTACTTTTTTAGATTTTTTTTTTTAATGAGTTAGGAGAATTCTGTTTTATCAGATTTTGGAGTAAGTCTTGTAATGAAGATTATAGATGAGTTATTGTATAAGAGTTGAATCATCTCTAAAATATTCATATTTTTTTATTATTTATTGTTGATAAAAAAACTAGTTAAATAAACTTTTTTTTTTAATTTTGATTATCATCTCAAATTTGATATTTAAAAAAAAATAATAAAACAACGCGAGTTTATTTTCCTTCAACTTTTATTTGTCGAAATTGTTTAAGTGTTTCTAGAATAAAATTGATTAAAATGAATCATTTTATATGTAAAATTAATTTAATTTAAAATTTTATTTCATTAACTCATTAAAAATAATAGTTGAAATAAACACTAATTTACAATAAAAGTAAGAATAAATTTTAAAAAGAAAAATTAATAATCATTTCATATAAAAGATGATCCATTTTAATAATTTTCATATTAAACTTAAAATTTGAATAAAATAAAAATAATTTTATATTATAATATAAAAATAAAAAAACATATTTAACCTATTTTACATCATAAACCATGAACATAATCTAAGCTCACAAAAAGTTATCCGTTAACATATGAATGTGTGTGAATATTATATATATATATATATATTTATTGTTTAGTGTAATTCTATGCTTTTGAATTCTTCAGTCCCACCCAGGTTAGGTTAATTCATATAGGTGCATCATGCACGTACTTGATTACAGGCAGAACAGTGCACACAATTTAACGATGTTTTTCTTTGAAAAGAAGGAAGAGCACAGTTACCCATCTTTAGGTATAAAAAACAAAAGAAATTTACGAAGTACGAAGAAGAATGGTTATTTATGTGAGGATTAAAATAAACGCATAGATACTCTTAAAAAATCATGAGATACCAAAACAGTTGCGATTCCAAAACAGAGAATTATAATTGTTTTTACCAGAGAATGACCACGATATGGTCAAGTGCTACTACTAGGATAACACTATAGGCATCAAAACATTCTCATGTCAATATTAGGCTAAGTTTTGGAATATATTACCCAAATTTCTTTCAAAATCTAATGTTGAAATTCTATAAATATTTAAAGAGATAAGATTTGAAAGAGAAGAAAGGGGAATTTCTTCTACAGAAAAAGAAGAGAAATTCTGGGGACCTGCCTCGAAACTGAAAGTAACGTACATTTTAAGGTACGAAAAATAAACTTTAAGACTTTCAAACCCTTTTGCTTTTAAAGAATGGTATAAAGTTCATGTGTATAATTAAGTTGTGTAACTCGGTTAATTAAACAACGTGTATGAGTAATTTGTAATTTTTTTAGCATTTGTGTTTAAGTTTAATGAGTAATAAAAATCATGATGTGATAATTTATTTGATTTTTCTTTTTTTCTTTCTAAACAATTTTGGACTCTAAAGAATAACATTCTACAACGTATATACAAATTTGAATAAGTTATATTATATTTTTCTTAAATAAAGTTCTATCACCGTAATTTTTGACAATATCCATATATTTTAAATAGACCGATCATCCACAAGGTAAAATCTCAACTAAAGATAAAATTAAAAAAAATAGAAAGAAATTTAGGATTTCACAACTCAATCAAAATCATAAATCACACTATCAATTAGTAAAATAGTTACCAATCAAATCATAAAAAAATATTTATAACTCGTTTTTCACAAGAGTAATAAAATACACCAGAACCAAAAAACCATAACTTCCTAAAATTTTAGTAATTTTTTCAATTAAAATTACGATATTTTGGTACATCTTCCTAATACAAGTCTCACCAGTAACTCAGACTAGCACTACAAGAAAATCATGGAGTAAAAATTAATTTTGAGAGATAAAAAATAATTAGTTGCTATAGTAACTAAATTAGAGATCATTTTAAAAACTAAAAAAATGATTTCTAAATTAAGTTCTATTATTGTTAAATGATTTTTAAATAGGTATCTAATTAACTACCAGGTTTTAACTACCAATTATTTAATTTCTAAATTTGGTAGCAAAAACCTTCATTGCTAATTAGATATCAATTTAGAAACCATTTAACAATAATAGAAACTAATTTAGAAACTATTTTTTTTAATGATCTCTAATTTAGTTACTATAACAATTAATTATTTTCTGTCTCTAAAAATTGATTTTTAGTCTATGATTTTATTGTAGTGTAGAAAGAAGAATCCATTGATTTAAAGAACCAAAACAAAAGTATTATTCAATTATATTTTTAATTTAAAAGTACCTTATTATTTTGCGAGAGATATAACACTACCAGAAAGTCATGAAATAAAAATCAATTTGTAGAAATCAAAATAATTAGTTGCAATAGTAACTAAATTAGAGACCAATTTAGAAACTAAAAAGAAATTTGGTTTCTAAATTAGTTTATATTGTTTTCTATTATTGTTAAATAGTTTCTAAATTGGTATCTAATTAACAACCAAAGTTTTTGCTACCAAATTTAGAAACTAAATAATTGGTATTTAAAACCTTAGTTACTAATTAGATACCAATTTAGAAACTATTTGATAATAATAGAAAATAATAGAAACTAATTTAAAAATCATTTTTTTTAGTTTCTAAAATGGTCTCTATTTTTGTTTCTATTGTAACTAATTATTTTGATTTCTAAAAATTGGTTTCTATTTCATGATTTTTTCTTGTAAAGCTATGTTACGTTTTTTATTTATTTAATATATACATCTTTTAGCAATCGAGAGTAATTAAACGAGCCTTTTCCAGGAGTTTTTTTCCAATATATAAATTTTTCACGTCACTTGTAATTAATTTTGTGGTGTCTATTATGAAAAGAAAATCTGAATATACTTATACTTGTTTTATATTTTAAAAAAATGTTTTATTTTTTTTTTAATTTTCAAAGTTAATCATTAAATTTAAACATGATTTCTTATTTGGTGTACAAATTTTTTATTCTATTTTATTTTTAATTATATTTTAAAATTAAAAAAAAAATGAAATACCCATATCCTAAAAATAATAACATGTATCAACAACATAACACGTTACAAAATCACCCACTATTTTTTATGCAACAAAAAATATATATATTTTTTAAATATAGAAACACTATGTATCAGTTTCCTGTTGGCTAATAATAACAAGAGTAACTAATTAAGGGAACGAATCGTAAAAGGCAGGTTCTTAATCATATTAATTAATTGGTTACCTACGAAAAAAATATTAGAATTTTTAGAATAAGACAGAAGTATAATTTTAACATATAATATTAAGAAGTGGAGTATAATTTACCCGAAAATTAAGAAAATGGGAAATATTTTTTGCTTAAATAGTTTCATTTGAGATATTTCTTGATATATATAATGAACTCATTATCTTTACATACAAGCTGTCTTCTCTTGAATTATTGGTTGCATTGCATGCAGCAATTTTACTGAGGTGGCAAATGCATGCAGCTTGTCGAGTTTGGTTCCTCTCTAGATTTAGGACACCAACCCTCTGTGTTCCAGTACAAGTTTGGTAGAAAAATGCTCAAACATCTTCTACAACATTTACCCACTAATTATGCGTTTAGATTACTTTTACTTTACTATGCAGAGTTTTTAATTATGTTTAAAACGAAAAGCTAAACATAGATTATCCTATTATATTTATATATATAAGATGAGATTTTGTTTGTTGATTCCAACTTTTTTGTGCGAGTGCCATTTTTTCTTTCTGTCCTGAGAGTGGTCCTTGATTGTTACGCTTCAAGATTATGATGGTCTTCATCCATCTACCCATGCCAACTTAACTTTCAAGTTGACCCAAGAGACATATCTGTAATTAGACAAGTTTCCTTATTTCCTTTTCAGTTAAAATGTGAGCACCCAAGAGATGTGGACTTCATTGTTTTTTCTTTGAAATCAATATGCAAACACATCACTGTCAAGCAGGCTATTATCTACCTTTTTCACTATTTTAATCTCTCTATTCTTTTTTAAAAAATTATCGTGCTAATTAGATTTTTATCATTAAAATAATAATAACTGTTCTTACAGTCTCTGTAGTTATAATAACTGATATAGAACTAAGTAGTAGCAATAAACCTTCATGATTGTAATCATAAAAATGCGATATAGTGTAATGTTGTAATCTAAGATGAATTGAAGAGTCTAAAGAGTGTTAACTGCCAGCATAGCAATAGCAATAGCAATAGCATGCATTATTGAGGTTTTAGACTAACCCAAAATTTGTTTCTTGGGTTAGGGCAGTTCGCCAGAAGCGCTTTTTTCCCATCATGATTTTCCCACCTCAGTCGTCAATCATGTCTAATGAGTATTCTAGCTCTCCACAAACAGTGTAGCACTACAAAAACAAAACCAAACCAAAGTGGTACCATACTCTTGTGTTGTAATGTAATTTCACTCCAACGTTATTGATGCGAGCATGATGTCAACCCGCACTAGTGTCCATGGATTATGGCCACTACTCTCTTCTCAAGTCCCAACCCCACTGTCACAGTTTCACTCTCTCTCTATTCTCTGACTCACCAAACAAAACAACACAACACAAAACACATTTCTCTCTCTAGACTCTATCTGCATCTGACTCCCGACACTGTTTCAGAACCCGACAAAAGCAAAGCAACCTCTGCCTCCTCCCTTCGCAGTTCTCACCTCTCACTCTCTCCTGCCCAGTGGCTCTTCCCGTAATAAAACCCAAAACTTTTCCTCTTTCTTAAACCACACACACTTCCACCACTTTCTTTTATTTTTCTCACAAATGGAAACCCACCAGAGAGAATGATATCACAGTTCCACACGCCGCCTAACCTCTTCATCTTCAACACTTCCTCACCTTAACTCATCTATTTCTCTCTTTTCTTCCTCCAAGCCACACCAAACACACACTCACTCACTTTCTCTAGTGGAGAAGATGATGGTTCTCTGCAAGCTCGAAGCTCGTGGCATAATTTAGACACTTTTCTACAAGTCTTTATTTGCTCTATCTTTCTCTCTCTAGATTACTTTCCTTTCTTTTTGTTTATCTATCTACAACTTCCTCTGCTGGAGGATGGCATGCCGGGAACTGGTCGTTGGGAATTTGGATCCGCAGAGAAAGAGAAGTGGGGGGTTGAGGACGAAACAGGCGGGGAGAGGATCGTGCCGTGGTAGTTAGGACCCAGAATCTATAGTCGACGGAAAATGCGTGCTTTCCGGCTTTGATAATTGCCCTTTTGTGTTTTTCTGTTCGTGCATGCTGTTGTTCCTCCACTAGGTCGGAGAAAAGAAAAAAGTAAGAAAATTGCGAAGTGCTTTGAGATGGGGTTTTTGTTGAAAGAAGCTTTGAGGACTCTCTGCGGTCGGAATCAATGGTCTTATGCTGTGTTCTGGAAGATCGGTTGCCACAATTCCAAGTAAAAGGCTCTTTCTTTTCTAGTTTATGCTTGTTCCATCTTCTTTGTGTTGTGTGTGCCTGTGTTTTTTCGTGTTTTTTTTTTTTTTTTGCTTAATGGAAAGAAACCTGGGATGCAGTGAAAATTGTGTGGAAATTCTGGTTTTTCGAATTTCCAAATCAATTTTGGTTAACTATTTGCTGTTTATGTTTGCTTTTGGTGCTTGTACTTTATCAGGACCTCGTATATGAGGAATTCATACGGAATTCATGCCCATATTAGATTCTGTTTTTGGAGATGATTTGTTTCCAAGATATGATGGGCATGTTTAGGGCCTTATTTATGGGCCACTGCTTCCTTTTATTTGATTCGTATTCGTGTCCTGCAATATACTCTTTTCTACTTTGGAACTTTGTGCCTTGATTGCTTCTGTTTTGTCTTCAAGAATCTTAGTTTTTTTATATATAATATCTATTTAAAAAGAAGTTTATCTGCCATTGGTTTGCCGGGCGCACTACCTATTGGATTATTGGTCTGTGATCCTTCAAACGAATCTGCTAATTCGGAGTTTGTCTTTGTCTTTTGATTCGGTTTGGCTTTATTTACTTTTCCACTGATAGGAAGCTTTTCGTTATTTTTTAATTTTTCATAAATGAACGGTTTATCTGCTGATGAATTTTGTCATGCAAAAGCCTTAATAAAAATATGTTCCCTCTATTTCCTTGTTTTGGTCCTCTCAGCCTTTTCTTTTATTTATTGAGTAAATACATGAAAGTGTCTTTGTTTCTTGTCCATTGATCTCAGAACCCAAAATGGAGTTTGAATCATTAAGCGTATGACTTTTTGCTGATTGCTGCTGATTAAGTATATTTGTTTAAGCTAGTTGAGTTACTCAAGTATGGTTTGATTTGGCAGGTTATTAATCTGGGAAGAATGCTACTATGAACCTTTGCCATGCCCTCCACCCATGTTTGGGATAGGAGATTTGCCTTACCATAATGGGGGAGGACACTGGTTTTCTTCAGGGTCTCAGTCATCTCAACTCGGGATTCAAGAGGAGGACCGAGTCAATTCTTTGATTAAGAAAATGACTGTAAACAATTCAGTTATCATTGCAGGTGAAGGGTAGGTGCTTTCTGTCTTAGTGTATATGCGAATTTAATTCAGGTTTTCACAAAATTTTGAAGTGATTTTGTTGTTTATCCCATGTTACTCAACTGCTATTTTTTCTGTTATTCAGTATGATTGGACGGGCTGCATTTACAGGAAACCATCAGTGGATTCTTTTGAACAGTTTCACAAAAGATGTAAATCCACCTGAGGTATGAATTTGGTTATTGGCTTCTAGTGGTTAAATACTTTTTTTTGTAGGGAAGTTTAGAGACTTGGAGTATATATGCTTGTGAACTTTGTTTTGATTTCTTATATCTGTGCTCCCTTTTTTAGTTATACCCTGAAGTGCATCACCAATTTTCAGCTGGAATACAGGTTTGTGATTTTAATTATGCTCCGTGTCTGGTTATAAAATTTGTATTTCTGTTTCATGATTCCCTATCATATTCTTTTTGCAGACGGTAGCAGTTATTCCTGTACTTCCTCACGGGGTTGTTCAACTTGGTTCTTTCTTACCTGTAAGTCCTTTTCTTTCTATTGTTCACTAATTCTGGAGAGATGTAATGTAATATAACATCTTCAATGATTTCATTGTGCTAAAGCACTGAATTATAGCGAGAGGACAAAGAATCTTTACCTTGTAAATATATGGATCAAGAGTGCATGCTCTAGATTAACTTCAGAACTTAAAATTTGCTTATCACTTGAGGACCACAGGAACGTGATCCATTCATAAATTTAGGATATCTAGCCTTGAAAATTGAGACATTGGTGGGTGAGTCCTTTCAACCACACAAATCTTCACTCTTTTTATACAAAATCTATTTGATCTGAGTGATTGAAAGGACGGGGTTTAGTGAATAACTTTTAATGCAAGCAGTTTGAACCTTGCTCAAGATTTTCATTCTGTTTTGTTTTGATTTTACAGATAGACTATTCCTAGTTTATATTAGTTTCTCTAGTTTGTATTCTAGTGATTGTGCCATCATTTAAGAAGCTTTCCTGTCTTCTGTTCCAATGTCCCTCAACTAATTCATCAATACTTTATGACACAGATAAATGAGAATATGGGTTTTGTGAATGATGTGAAGAGCTTGATCTTGCAATTAGGATGGGTTCCTGGTGCTCTTCTATCTGAAGACTATTCCGAAAATTCCTCTATTGAACGACTTGCTGGACCTTCCATTACTGGTGTGCCGCTGTCGATTGATCCACCTGCCGTTGCTTCAAATGGCACTCCCTCAGTAACTGATGTCTCCAATCAGAAAAGTAATCCATCTCATACTTCAAGGCGTTTTGTTCATACACCTTGCCCCTTAAATGCAGAGACAAATACCTACCAGGGTTCTGCACGGACACCAGAATCCTGTAAATTGAACCGAATATCCAGTAACCATTGCCAACCAAAGGTTATTCCAATGAGTAAAGCAAACTTTTCTGGCCAACAAGAGAGTAGAGCTATGGAGGCTGAAGTGATAACCTCAGATGTTGATTCATGCCTGCAGCAGCATTCTGTTTCATATAATGCAAGATCTGCATTCAATAACTTGACTACTTCTGGGTCTTTTGGTCAATCTTGTCTAAGTGATGATCATCTAACATTAATGGAGCAACAAATCATATCAGCCATTGGGAATCGAGATAATGTTAATCCTTTGTTTAATGTGTCAGGTACCTTAAACATGCCTCATCCAAACACAGATAGAGGCCACATACTTGGTCACAGTATGAGTTCTAGCAGTGCTCCTTTACAGGGAGGAATCCCAATACATGGTGGAATGAGTACTCTTTTGAGGTCAAATCTGATTACTAGTCCTGGTTCAAAATCTCCCAAAGCATCCACAGGTGATTTATCTGGAGTAGAAGTTGGGATTGGACTTCAAAATTCTGATTCTTCAACTAAAGCAAGGGGTTGTTCTTTGATGAATTCGACTAGTCAATCCGGCACCTTTCCCATGCATGTAGAAGGCTCTAATCAGAACATGCTCCCTGTAGATTTCAAGTGTGTTTCAACAAATCAAAAGATAGACTATGATTTGCTTCAGGCCCCTAACCTCCCCACTTTCCATGTTGAGAAACGTTTGCCCATTAGTGGTCAAATCCCTGGTTTTGCCCATGATTGCCTTAGTAAAGAGGGTAGTATTCAATCTATGATGGCAATGAATCCTAAACTCAAACTAGATAGTACTAAACCTCCATCAGGTGATGATGACTTGTTTGATGTTTTAGGGGTAGATATGAAAAACAAATTGCTGAATGGAAATTGGAATAAACTCTTTACAGACGAATTGGATGCAAATACAGAAAATATGGACAAGAAGTTAGATCCTATGAATATGCTGGACACAACTACAAATCCGGATATATATTCAGTTAAAGAAGCAATAGACAGTGGCATTTTTTCTGGGACGGGAACAGACCACCTCTTGGATGCAGTGGTCTCCAAAGCCAAATCTGTTGTAAAACAGGATTCTGATGACATGTCGTGCAGGACAACATTGACAAGGAATAGTACCTCCTCTGTTCCCTCTCCTGCCTGCAGGCCGGTTATGTCTGGTCATTTCCAAGGGGGAATATTTGATTTTCCTAAGAATGGTGGTAAAACAGGTGCGACAGAAGCTAGTATTAGGTCCAGATGTAACAAGGAAGATGCTGGAAACTGTTCTCAAACTAGTTCTGCTTATGGCTCCCAACTTAGTTCGTGGGTTGAGAACAGTGGGAGTGTTAAACGTGAGAACAGTGTTTCAACTGGATACTCAAAGCAGCCAGATGAGGCTTGCAAGCCCAATCGTAAAAGGCTTAAACCAGGAGAGAATCCCAGACCTCGTCCGAAAGATCGCCAAATGATTCAAGATCGAGTGAAAGAGTTACGAGAAATTGTGCCAAACGGAGCAAAAGTATTTCCTTACTTAATTTCATTCCAATTTTTTAGTGATTTAAATATCTTGTTCAGGTACTGACTTTTCTTTTACTTCTTTAATCTCTTTCTGTCTAACAGTGTAGCATAGATGCACTTTTGGAACGGACCATTAAGCACATGCTTTTCTTGCAAAGTGTGACAAAGCATGCTGACAAGCTAAAACAAACAGGGGAGTCTAAGGTACGGGACAGTATTCACTCCTGTGTGTTTTCTAGCTCATGCAGTTTATCTAATTACTATATAATATATGGTCATGTGTTTAGAGAGAGAAAAATATTTTTAGCATTTTGAGAAGTTTTCTGGCCTATGTATTTGGTAGCTCAAATCAAATAGCTAATAACCCTTTATAAGCATATAAGTTTGGTCAGCATTGATTATTCAATGAGGGACTATAAAGAAGAATTTGTAGCATGTTAGTTGAAGAATTGCTAATAATGAAAAATTGGGGATCCTTTCTTCCTTAAATATGCAGATTATCAATAAGGAAGGTGGGCTGCTTTTGAAAGACAACTTTGAGGGAGGAGCTACATGGGCATATGAAGTTGGCTCACAATCAATGGTTTGTCCTATTGTAGTTGAGGATCTGAATCCTCCTCGTCAAATGCTAGTGGAGGTAGTGGATGGTTTTTGAAGTTCTTTTGGTCCTAGCCTAATGTATATTTCATTATCACCTCAATAATCTGTCTGCTTGGTTATTTTTACAGATGCTTTGTGAGGAGCAAGGTTTCTTTTTGGAAATAGCCGACTTAATCAGAGGATTAGGTTTAACCATATTGAAAGGAGTAATGGAAGCTCACAATGACAAAATCTGGGCACGCTTTGCTGTTGAGGTAATACTACAGAAAGGGGCATTTTTTTTACACAAGTTCATAAGTAGAGAATGAATTCCCAAGTTATAAGTATCAGTACCTGCCTTTCATCAGCTAAACATTTTATATGCATTGTTAGTGAATCGAGTTGATAATGATATTTCTAGCAGGCATTTTTTCACTGGTATAGGAATATAAGATACCTATTGTCTGTTTTTGGCGCTTATTTTCGGTAGTTTCCCAAGAGAGCTTTTGAAAATTAAGGGATTATATCTTTTCGGAAAAGCTTTAAAATAGAAGTTGTTTGACAGTTCTCAATTAAAAGTTACTTTTTCAATTAAAAGCTTTGATTCATTGCCTAACGTCGATTAGTTAAAGATGAGAGGCTAAAGTATGTAACTCATTTTTTAAACCCACTTCGGATAGCCTTTTTAAAACTTTCTTGCCTCTCTTCCTCATTTTCTGAATGTGTTTGGTTCTACTTCTCACTTTAATGAAAAGAAAACCCAAAAAAAGCTGGGTCTAATACTACATCAGTAACTCTTGTAATATAAGAAATGGTTATCATGCTTTCTTGTTATTTGATTATGTTGTTATGGGAGACTTGGCTTACAGTCTTAAATATTAATATTCAGTCTTCCATCTTATTGAAGATCACACGTCGACTAGGAATAAAATCCGATGGTAATATATAAGTCGGGTGCACCCATCACTTTACTAAGCTGGTTTGTAAAGTTGAGTTAAGCATAAACTCACTAATTAAGAGGGTAACAAAGCACAATTCTAGGCCACACAGCTAGAGAGACTGCATGTTTTTGTTTGTTTGTTGATTTTGATGTAATATGCACCTTCAAAGCAAAGATCATCAGCATGAGGATAAGGAATCCAATGTAGTTATTATTCAATTTGCAGGCAAACAGGGATGTAACAAGGATGGAAATATTCATGTCACTTGTTCGTCTTTTGGAGCAAACAGTGAAGGGAAAAGCATCTTCATCCAATGCAATTGATAACATGGTGTACCATACTTTTTCACAGACTGCTCAGATACCAGCAACTGGAAGGCCTAGTGGTTTGCAATGATGAACCAACCTGTTACATCTTTTTCTTAGTGTGGATGTGTTGAGAGCAAGCCCACAATGAGCTTGCCATGACTGACATCAAATCCAATCTAAGATTCAGGTGGACTTAACTTTGCCTAACTGTTTTACATCTCATGTCTGAACTCATTTTGAAAAAGAGTGTTTAGGTACTAGGTAGTGGAGAACAATGTCAAGATAATATGTATTCCTATGTTGTAACAGAATGTTTCCTTTCTGTGCCGGCCAACATAATGCATACTGTGTTGGCATTGTCTACTGATATACACTGAACTCTCTGATGACTTGCATCATTTTTTTTTCTTTTAATTGTGTGGGGTTAATACTGAAGCAGTTGGTCTTGTGATTCAGATAACATGTATAGATATTCTACCATATGGAAAAGAAGGGTCTCGTGTGCTTATTAGCTTGCTACACTGTTTCTTCTTTACCCTTTTTAAGGTTTTGTAACATGTTCATAAGTTATAGTTAAATATATTGTGTGATTTCATTCTGACTTCACTTTTTTTATCCACGTAGTATTTAAATTTTTAAACTATCTTAATTAATCTTTTTTTATTAAAAAGATTAAATTAAGAAGTACAACATATAAAAAATTTTGAACTTAAAAGATCATTGTAGAGGAAAATTTTAAACAATACCATAAACAAACAACTTATAGAGAGGAAAGAAGAATATCTGATAAAAAATAAATGACTAGTTGTAACTTGTATTATTACTAAAGGAAAATGGACTTATATTAAAGAAAGATCTATCATAACAAAATGCACTTATTCCAAACTCGTAATGTATATTCATTATTTCAACTTGGAACAAAGGAGGTTAACCTTTAACTTGGTTAGTGGTTACTGAAAGTTTCCTTTATTTGATTTTTTTTTTTCATTGAATGTCCGTTGAAAATTTTCTAGTTGATATAAAAAAAATATTCTTATAAACTATTAACAAAAAATAATTATAGTATTAATGATGAAAAGAAATAATTAGAGAGACAAACAAAATCATAACAAACATCAATTGAAAGAAATGAAATTTATATCTTTCAAAAAATAATCTCCTCAACGAAAATAATAATGCTATACAATAAGAACACAAATAATGATAATAAATTTAAATGAAAATAATTCATATTAACGTCAATAAAAAAAAATCTAGTTTACATTAACCGAAAAATACTGAAAACTGATAATTCCAACAAGACCTTGATATTATTCAAATTGGTGATACTCTAATAAAAAATATGATGATATTATTCAAATTGGTGATACTCTAATAAAAATATGATGATATTATTCAAATTGGTGATACTCTAACCAAAATTGTGTTGATGTGAGGATATAAAAAAAACATAAATTTAAAAATATAAAAAAATTCAAAATTTTACTTTTTTTTAAGATGAAATTTAAAAAATTTCAATTTTAATAATACAATTACTCTTATAAATTTTTTAATATTTTTTAAAAATTTCTTACCCAAAAATGATATATTTTATCATAAAATATTTTAAATTTTTTTACAAAAAAGTCAAAATAAATTATCATCTTAAACATTGACCAATAGACAACGCAATATATTAAATATACATTTTTTACATTGGTGTTTTTTTTTTTTAATGTTGCAACTAATAAAAAAAGCTTAAAGTTCTAAAACACAAAAGCCCAAACATATAAAGTCCAATATAACTTGACGCTTATCTCCAAACAAAAGAAGTTACCAACCATAAATTCTTCCTTCACCTTCATTAAAATTATGAAAAGGTTTTTTAACATTTTAAAATTTTTAAATAATGTTAAATTAAGCATCACCTCATATTTTTTAAATAACTTGTAATAGTAATTCATACCTCCCTTTCAACGGTAAACTTTCATTTTTTTCTCACTAACTATAACGTTTAAGAGATCAATTCCATCATTTGGATCGTGTGAGAGGATTGGTGAAAAGATTTATTATATTTGATGTTTTCCAATGTGAAGATATTTTTTTAGTTTTATATTTCATTTTTGTATCTTGTTTTTTTTTTGGGTTTTGTAGTTTTCAAAAAAATGTATTAAAAAAAATAAGAAAATAAAAATACAACTACCAAAACAAAACAAAACTTATTTCAACTACCAAAATTCATTACTAGCCATCACAAACAATTATCACCACTTAAAAATGAAAAAAAAAACACATCATAGTTAGAAGTGTATGATTGAAATTAATATATATATTTATTGCCTAAATTTTTAAACTAAGATAAAAATTTAGCCAACAGTATTCTCTTGGATATTTTTTAATTTTTAAACTAAATACACAAATTTTACAAAAATATCCAAAGACCTTTTTTGTGTGTTTTCACTTTACTTGGGTTTGAATAGTAACTTGGAGGCCACTAGTAGCATCATCAAGCTAAAATTCCCTTATAAGTGTATCAATTAACTGACTTTAATGCAAAGTTTGGAGCTTTTACGTTTGAAGCAGGGTAGAATCCTTTAAAACTTTTAACTAGTTTTCATTAGGTTTAATTACACATTTTATCATTCAATTTTTATTATTATTATTTTTTCTTTAGCACATTTTATCATCAAGTTTGAACATTAAAGTTTCAAGTTTCACAATGTTATCGTTAAATTTTTTTCTACATATTTTACCATCATGTTTTTCAATGTTTTGAAATAGTTGCCATGACATCATTTCTATAAAAATTAATAAAATGCATTGTTTTATAAAGGCACGTCAACATTTTTGTCAAGTATTTAACATATTAATAAAATATATAATAATTGAAAAAAATATGATAAAATATTAAAAAATATCTCAAATGCTAAATTTCATAAAATATTAATATTTGAGTATTGTTATTATTTCGATACAATATATCTTGTGAGGGAAATAACTTTTATATACTATAGTAAATATTTATTGCAATATACCCAAACTCTTACACATTAAATAGAAATTAAAGTTGATTTATAACTAATATAGTATTATTTTTTAAAACTAAAGCTATATATATATAAATAAATAAATGAATAAACTTTAAGTAATTAAAATCACTAGTAATGAAATTATCTTAAAATTCTTGAAATTTTAAATTTTTAACCTTTTTTTAATCTAAATAAACATATTTTATGATAAATTATTTCACATTTAAAAAAATTATCTTTTAAATTTCTCATACCAAGCACACTATTAAATATATTTGTATCAAGGAATCAACTTTGCAAATAGTAAAGGGTGGATATGTAAAGACTATACTCATTTAAAATAGGGTATGGACAAAGATTTGAAAGATAAAGTTTTGTGGGACTCACTTATTTTCACAAAATGAAAATACACCAATTATGTTTACTTATAGAGGAAAAGACAATCTCATCAACATTATATTTCCAAAGAGAATAAATACTTTAAAGTATATTTTACATATATAATTTATTACAAACACCAAATTAATAATAAAAAATATTATACTTTTTCATTTATTTTAAATAATTTAATCTTTTATCCTATTTGTCATTTTTTTTCTTTTCTTTACAACTGTTTCCATTTTCGTGCTATTATCATAAGTTTAGAATTTTGTTTTTTGAAATTTATACAAATATCATCTTCGATTTTTTAATATAAATTGTGTTATTTCTATTCCATATTAGAAGAATAGACAAATTTAAAATTTATTACACAAATAGACAAGTTGTGCTCATGAAACACACTTCATTATATTAAAGTTGTTACGCATAGATACGATATTATCTTTAACAAAATAAATTGTATTAAAGTGGTTAGTAGTCCACACGACTTTTGTTTTAAAATTTTGAAAGAAGAATGTGCTCATTGTGCACAACTTCGAGTAACCTTATTTAATGTCGTGCTAAGTTTTTTAACATTTTCAAAATAAAAATCGTGTAAACTACTAACGACTTTAGTATAATTTTTTCTATTCAAGTAATATCGTACTTATTTTCAATGACTTTATTAAGTATAATAAATTTTGAATCTAATCATTCTGATAATATTAATACAAATTGCATCATTTACATATAAAAAAGGCATCATCTTCCAGATCTTGGTTTGCATCTCAAACATTGTGGTGTGTATAACACATTTATTATTATTATTATTATTATTATTATTATTATTATTATTATTTATTTATTATTAGCAATAAAAAATAAATAAATAAGAATCACTTTAGGGATGATCCAATCCTTGTACAAAATCGTACAAAAGCGAACAACTCCTTCCAAAAGCTTGCCACTAACTTTCTACTAGAACAAATACAGTCTGACCAACCTAAATAAATAATTTATTTTTAATCAAATACATACAAATTAGAGGATTCAAACACCAGTCAGAAAAGGAAAAACAAGCAGAAGAGACTTTAGAGGTTACCCATGATCAGGCTTTTAGTTGAGCCATGGAGAAAATTTCAGAATGATCAATCACTTCACCTTTAAAAATGTATTTTTTCCTATGTCTCCAAATCTCACTTATCACCGCAATCCAGACACTTTCCGGAATTAAATTAACTGAACTAGGTGCTTCGTGTATATTAAACTGTAGGAAATGTGAGAGAAGTGTGATGAACAACTGAGCTAAGCCCTAACCACTTGAAGCAAAGGCTCCAAACTATTCAAGCAATTCTACAGCCAAAGAACAAATGACTTGTTGTTTCCTCATTTGTCCCCACACAGGCAACATAAAATACTTTTTAATTCAACCCCACGTCTCTCCAAGTTGACCTTAGTAACTAACTTATTTTCCAGCACCCTCCAAGCAGTGACATGGGTTGAGAGAAAAGCCTTTATCATCTAGAAAGAACTATACAACCGCTTAGCTTCTCCTTCTTCCTCTTCCCTTAAGAAACTGTAGACAGAACTAACATAATACTCAATAGAATCACCATCACTCCTAATTGATGCGAGTTGATTTTAGGATTGCACATTTTATAGGTTACTCTTTTGATTATGATTTTGAGATTAACAATTTAAGGTGAGAACCTAAAGAAGATCCCCATTGGACACAAACTTAACCAAGTGGTTAAGTGTGAAGGTTCACTTCTAGAGGGAAAATAGAAAAACACAAATATATGGTGTGGATGATGATGATTGCGGAAATAAATGAACAAAAGGAAGCAAGGAATAAAGTAATGACCAAATAGTAAATGAAGAAAACAAGAACATAAAGAGGAAGGATGAGGGCGCAAGGGAAGAAAAGGTAAAAGATGAAGAGAAAGAAAGCTTATGAGTATGGAGATGGTATCACACCACTTGGAGGGTGGGAGACTCCAAGATAAGTGGTGCAGAGCCGCCACTTGAAGTGAATTGCACTCAAGATAAGACCTAGATAAAAGGAGTACTCGGACTCACAAAACACTCACGCAAAGTTTCTTTACTTTATTCAATTTCAATGTGTCCATACATGAACCAAGGCACCCTTTATATAGGGATGAGTGACTTGGAGAACAAGAGTGAAAGATGGATAGAATTGGGAGAGGAGAGGAGCGGCTAGGTCAAGCCTATGGTAAAAGATCACAACCTTTTTCCTTCTAGAAGGTAGGTTAGCTAAAACCCTAAACCTAGGTGCACTTTGTCATAAAAGATGGGCTTTCCATAAGTCCCTTTTGTTAAATACACCCTTATTTATGCTATGTAAACCTACTCTAACTTATTCTTCTATTTGAACCCTCAGAGTTAGCCCAATTTATTTACATAACTTCTCTTTGTGGAAAAACAGGAAGGAAGAACTTCTGATATCGAATTCTCTCCAACCTGGGGGGGGGGGGCATGATGTGAATCAAGTCAACAAGAAGATGTCCAAGGATTCTAATTTACACAATGAGAAGTCATCTCAAAGTGGAGAGCTCACCAGAGGGAGAATTGGACATAGACCAGAGCATTTAAAGTTCTTCCTACTGGTCTTCTTAATGATTAGAAAATATTGTAAATAAGTTGGGCTCACTTTAGGGGTCCAAATAACAAATATAGGCCAGAATAAGGTACCTTTAGCATAATAGGGGGTGTGGGTAGCTTTTTGCTTGTTCCTAGCCCTTTTGGAAGACATTTTGACATAGTTTCTAGAAGGACAAGTCTAGGATGCGGGATTGACTTAGTCAAACCCTAAGGCTGCCCATTTTTTCCCTTTTCCCATCCTACCCCTTTAACTTGTTCTCCAAGGCTCTTCCACCTATAAATAGGAGGCATACCTAATGTATTTTACAAGTTGAAATTATAGTAAAGAAATTCTGCACAATTTTTGTGTGAGTTGTGAGTGAGTGAGTCTCCTCCTAAATTGGTCTTATCTTGTGAGATATGAAGCTCTCAAGTGGCAGCCTCCTTTCACTCATCTTGGTGATTCCATCCCATCAAGTGGCGTGATTCATCCTTGCTTCACCATCCCTAAGTTCTTCTTTCATCATCTCTTCCATTTATCCATTTCCATTCCATTCTATCATAAACATGTTCTTAGTTTTGTCTTTTTAAATTCCATTCGATCCATTCTTTGGTGCTTATGTTGCTTATTCAATTCCGCACCATATTTGTCATCATATTCACCATATAATTGTGTTTTCATTTTGCCTTTGTGAAATGAACATTCATATCTACTTAACCACTTGGTTAAGTTAATGTCCAGTGAGGATTTTCCTTAGGCTTTCACTCTTTAATTGTCTTAAAACCTCAATCATGAATATAAAAATGTCACCTAATGATCAACCTAAAATCAACTCACATTAGTTATAGACGTTCACGATTGTAACTTGTACCCCAACTCCAACCTTCCATTCCCCTTCAATTACAAAATAATTGCTCCCATTAAAAGATCTTAACATTTTAAAGTAGTTTTTTCTCCACATCGTAATAATCCCTCCCGTATTATTACTAGCACCACATTCAACCCAATCAATTTCATTAGAACCCCATAAGTTATAACAACTTACCTTGCCAAACACAACACACTTTAGTTCTTGTAAGCAAACCATTCCAACCTATTCAATGCATATTAGATCTCTTAAATATTTTCTTTTGATATTTCCTCCTAATCCTGTAATGTTCATGCTAATTAATTTCATCATCAGAAACACTGCACTCCTTCCTATTACACCTTGTCTTACCACTATCTCTGTTTTCCATCATTTGTAAACTGTTAATCACAATATCTTCTTCCTTGAAAAGTGAGAAACCCATCTCCTTATCAATATTCCATACTCTCCTAGCTTCATTGTTGTCATTTTTCAACCAAAACAATCTATTACAGTTTCTAACAGCACTGTTAGAGATATAATTATTTGCGATTTTTTTTAACCTCAACTCCGTTGAAGAAGCAGATTGGGTAACACTTCCACCTGTAGGGGAAATCTCAATTCTCGAAAAAAACGCTGGCAGCATTCCTTCCCGACCAACGCTCTTGACCGTCTTCCTTCGTGCTGGTTTCATAGGACAGCTGACCGCAATGGCCATCGACCCGCAAACTGCATTCTTGCCCTTGTCCCTTGGTGAGAAAAACGCCCCAGCTCCCGGAAGAAGTCCAACGTTGTCCTCCAAGCAAGTCATATCACAACTCAATCCCTCTGTGATGTGCGCTTGCTCACCTTCAACCCTTAACGAGTCCAGGTTTGCATCCCTGGAAGCGCCGCAAAGAGACGCACCTCCAACCACCCTGTCGACGAACACCTTCCCAACTGACTAGGCAGTGAAGGGTCAACCAGCAACCACCTCCACTACGTTGTTAAACACTAGCACCGCTGCCTGTGCTGGGTCGTCGGAAAACTTAGCGTATCCCAGCTGCAAACTCGTCACCTCACCTTCATAGCCGCGATTAGCAGCTCCGCGTCCACGATCCATGCATAGGTTCTCTCCAAGTGCAACATGCCCTGAGTGTTCTACCATGTCAAATGGGCCCAAACCCGCAGACTCCCCTACCCAGTTTTCAACTTGCAAATGGGCCAAAAGTGACCCACCACAAATTAGGTCATCAAGTGCCCCTTTGAAAGTTGTTCCAGACAAATTAAAACCTATGTGGTTGATGACTTTTTACGGCAAGTGCACCGTGTTGTCAGAAGTAATAATGTCCCTAGGGACGAATATCGAACCCACAAGAAATAGTTGAATAATCAAGTAAAATGATCACTAAATATAAGAAAGAATAATAAAAGTTTGTTGGGATTTGTTGTGATGACAATGATTAACAAGAAAATAAAGCAAAAAGTTGTTGCTTCAATTGGAAAAAATAGGGATTGGGTTTCATCTTTCTCACTCTTTAGTATTTTGATTAGCATGGTTTCATCTTCTAACACCTTCTATTCTCCCAATTGGATTACAATCACTTAATGATGTTTTCCTCTCAATCTTGCACACTAGGGTTGTGCCTCAAGCCTCCTATTTAACCTAATTTGGCTGAATTTAAGTGATTTTTCGCTTAGGCGCTAATGGGTTCTCTTGGGCAAATAAAACGTAAAAAGACCCAACGTTATTGACGCTATCTTACTCAAGCGAGATTTTACGCACTTGAGGGAGATCCACCGGTGGCATCTTGACTTTTTGCGAATTTTGACAACTTTGGTGAGTGTTGATGTATTCCAACATTATCTTTTTATCTTTGTATATTTTCCTTTTGCCCAATCATCTTCATTATCCCCTAAAATCCTGAAATTAACACTAAATCTTTTGGGAATAGATTGTTCCTATTAAACTATAAATCACAAAAATATGTAAAAAGGTATAAAATAATAAATTATGGATTATTTTATACTTATCTTAACAATTAATACTCATAAATACCTATATTTTAATAGGAAATATTACTTAAATCTTAACACTCATCTTCCAAGTTCCTATCCATATTGAATCCGTGTTTGGATCGGAGTGAATACTATTCACTCGGATTAGAAGGCAATGATTTGCAGGAAAATTTCGCGTTTGTTTCCGGTCAATTACGAAGAATGAAAAGAACCGATTAGTGGGAGAAGAAGGAATTGGCATCCTGCGCCAATGCGAAGAAAAGCAAAGAATTAGGAAGAATATAATATAATAATAATAATAAACTAATATATTTATATAATAATAATATAAATATATTTATATAATAATATAAATATATTTATAAAATAATAATAAAAGAAATAAATTAATAATATAAATATAAAAATTATAAAATAATAATAATATACGTAAAATTAAAAATAATAATAATATAAAAAATAATAAAATAATAAATAATAATAATTAAAATAAATTTACTAAATAATAATATTAACAATAATAATATTAAATATTAAATAAATTTAAGCAATAAAAATATTTAATAATATTATTAATAAATATAAATACTAATAATTAATAATAATAAAAAATTATTTATAATAAATAAAAAAATATACAAAATTTTAATTGCTAAAATTTATTTTTCCTTTTTAAAAATTAGGATAAATTTATAAATTTACATTCTAATATTTTAAAAAAATAAAAATCTTTCTTCATACATCACATCACTCACAAACTTTAATAAACTTTCTTCACAAATTCACTCTACATATACCTTAATCCAAACAACAAAACTTTTCTCACACTTTCCTCTCAAATCAATTCAAATCCACTCCCTTAAATCCTCTCCTTTCTCCTCCCTAATCCAAACACACCCTTAGTTTTATTTTCAAAACATGCACGTCCCTCACCCTTTGAAACCTCCTAGCAAACTCTGAAACGTTGTTTTTTTGTGTTTAATTTCCGAAAAATGAAAATGTCTAAAATGGTTCCCCATCTTTAAAAGACTTTCCATAAAGCCTTTTCATTGTACTTATCTAAAAAATTTGTGAAAAAAATAGGTATCCGCCATCATCACTAATTTAACATACAAAACCACCCAGAAAATAACAACATATATTTTCCCTGCATCCTTTACCTCTGAAAAACTAGGTACTGTTTTCCTGTACGATCAACTAAACAATAAGCCTAAATAGTACAATTTGGGTTTTATTTATTATTATTTAGGGTTTAGTCAAATAACATTATGAACAAGGTTTTCGTCAAATGACTGCTCAAGAGAAAAGAAAACCACCTAGTCTAGTACGTCAAATTCTCCCAAATCTAGTTGCAAATTTCAAAAACCATTCACTTGAAAGAGGGAAAAAAATTCTAAAAAAAATATCTGTAAAGTGAGGAAACTAAGGGTACAGGGCAAAGGACGATTCCATGCCTACAGCCTTTGTTAGGTCTTTCGTTTACATTATTGTAGGTGTTTTGAATCTATTTTGTACGGATGTATTTGTTTATAAAAGGGTTGGAATATCTAGCTGTTCTCATGATTTTATATATTTTTCATTAATAAAAAGAAAACTTTTTATTTCTATTAAAAATTTTACATCAACAAGATGAAATTACAAAATATAAATTACCACAAGACCATTTAAAAAATTAAAAAAATTATAATATATTGTTAAATGGTTTCTAAATTGGTATCTAATTAACTATCAAAGTTTTAACTATTAATTATTATTAATTAGATAAATCATTTAACAATAATAAAAACTAATTTAGAAACTATTTTTTTTAGTTTTTAAAATAGTTTTTAATTTAGTTACTATAGTAACTAATTAATTTTTTTTAATCTAAAATTGGTTTCTATATATGTTTTTATTTAGTGAATTTTTATCTTACACATCAAAATTATTAATTCTACATGTTTGTTATTCTTTCATCTTCCAATAATTAACATGATGTAGTGGATGAGATCAATGTTGCACTATGTTCACACAAAAAATGGTCAAAATACTTAAACAACTAATTTGGCCGGTAATTGAAATCAACAGGAATAATGAAAACTGCTTTTTTTTTTTTCTTCTGCCGTGAGTTCAGGAACCGATTCAGTGTTATAATTATCGTGTCTTCTTCTATCTCATGCTAGATTTAGCAATTCCAAATAATGAAAAAGTTTATATATGTAGAAAATTGTTGACTGAGACTTTGGTAAGTAAAATTAATAGAGCGTTAATTAAGGGTGTTGGATAATTAACTACATCTTATGATCATGAACAAGTGGACTAAAAAACAGAAAAAGAATAGTGAGAGAAGTAAAACGCGTGGTTATATAAATTATGTCTTAAAACATTTATGGTTAAAAATATATCATCAACTCGTGTTTTTTAAGAGGTTTTACAACTGACAAAGAACTTGACTACGAAAACAAACATAGGATGCTTCATACATATAAAAATGTATAATGAAATGACAATTAAAAATTGATATTTTTATATTTAAAACTTTAAAAAATTATATAAACTACAATGAATGTAGACAAAGTGATTTGCCAATATTTCAAATGTGTCTTTTACAGCCATTAGGGGCTCACTTGACTTCAATATATACAGGCGTTTCAGCACGGTTATGTTGAATATATGTCACTTTTTTCCAATTTTATATGCTTTTTTTTTTTTTCATAAATAGAAATATTTTATCCATAAAAAGTATAAGATACTACTTATGAACGAGATTCAGATGTATAAACATGCCATGATTTCACACAGGAAAAAATAATAAAATTATGTCTCTATTATAAACTTTGATTTCTTGTTGTGCATTGACAGCACAAAAAAATTCAACTTATTTACCCTAGTAAATAAGTTTCGAATCTAAGATGCTTCAGAAATATTTAAAAAAAATCTTTAATCATCACACTAGTCAAGTTTAATCATTATGTTATAATTATTAATCTAAGTTTAGTTATTATGTTATAATTATTATTAGTCAAGTTTAATTATTATGTTATAATTATTATTACAGTCAAGTTTAATTATTATGTTATAATTATTATTATACTTATTAGTATAATTATCAATATTAGTATAATTAATAATATAAAAATTATTAAATTATTAAATTTTTCATATTATTTAATATTATTAAATATTATTCACATTATTCATATTATTTAATATAATTAAATATGATTAACATTATTCATATTATTTAATATTATTAAATATTATTAATATGATTTAATATTATTAAATATTATAAATAATGATAATATTATTAATAATAATAATTTTATAAATATTTTTATTAATAGTATTTATAATATTAATGTTATTATTATTAATATTATTAATTTTATTATATTATTAATACTATTAATATTACTAATATTATTATTAATATTATTCATATAATACTAATTATATTATTTATATTATTATGTTAATAATATGTATGTTTATTAGTTATGATTATTATTATTTGTTATTATTATTTATGAATATTAGTTATGATTTTATAATTATACATATTATAATAATATTTTTAATATTAAGTATATACTTATTATGATAATAGTTGGTAGGTAATAGAGATTCGTGGGTGATAGTTCGTAAGTAATAGAAATTCGTGAATAATAGTTGGTAGGTAATATAGATATGTGGGTAATAATTGGTAGGTAATAGAGATTTGTAGGTAGTAGTTGGTATGTAATAGAGATCTGTGGGTAAAAGTGGATAAATAATAAAATCTGTGGATAATAATTTGTTAGTAATGCCGAATTTACCTATAGATTCAGATATGTGAGTAATATCCGTAGGTAATGTTGTCCGTAGATAATGCTAAATTTATCCACAAATTAAGATTCGTGGGTAAAAATTCATAGATAATACAATTTTTTTTAGTGTATTCAAGTTTATTTTTAATGCAGGACTTTAATTTTGTGTGATATGAATTTTTATTACGATTATATTTATACACGCTTGCCTATAAACAAAATATTTATACTTGCATGCAAAAAATCTGATCTACGTACACTCACAATGGGTGGTTTCCTACACTATCTGTACTACTAAATGTATACTATTTTTTATATTTTAAATGTATACTATTTTTTATATTTTAATTTGACACTTTAATACACCACTTCATAATTTAATAGATTAATATTTTAATTATATTAATTTTATTCTTAATTTAAAATATTATTATAAGAGGTTTTCAAAAAAATGTTTTTACCATTGAAAGTATTAAACAATCTTTACGTTTTATGTTATATGTAAATTTCTTAAACATATACTTGTATAATGTATAGGTTAGGTTGTGGGTCCGTCTATTACAAAATGTATAAAATATATAGTTTGTGATTTGAGAAAACATTAAAGACAAATGGAGATTTGATAAACTTTTTCATATATATATATATATATATTACACTTATTTATTTATAATTGACAACCTTTTTTTATAAAATAAAATATATAAATTAATCAATGATATTTTGATAAATAATTAAGTAAGAAGTAAAGTGGTTATATAGATAGTATTAGATGTGAATATATTGGCGAAAAAAAAGTTAGTAAATATATTGTTGCTCTATGCTAAATATCAACCATGTAGTTCGAAAATTTATGGTTCACTTGAAATTTTCAATTAGGTCATTTTTAATGTAATTATTTACTTATTTGAAGTAATTGATGTAACAAACTTTACTATGGAAAAAATGATTGAATATTAATGTTTACTTTTATCAACAAGAAAGAATAAATCAATATGAACTACTTCAAGGGGATCAAACAACCAGCTACTTCACTCAACTAAACTTAAGCTACTAAACAAAGAAACATAATATCACCACACAAGCGTGCTACTCAAACTAAAAGCATGTAAAGTCAAAATCTTTTAATCATAAATAAACACGTCAACGAGTCTAGACACCAATCCGACCAAGAAAATCAAGTGTGTGCAACTTTAGATGTAATTCAATACTAGACTTTTAGTTGGACCAAAGAAAAAGTTTCAGAATGATCTATCCTCCACCTTTAAAGATGAATTTATTCCTATGCCTCCAGATCTCACTAATAACTACAATAATCCAGATCTCACCGATAATCCAGACACTACTCCAAAAGACTATATAGGTTGGAATATTACACAGTTTTAAATGCAGAAAATGTGAAACAGGATCGATATGATCTACCGATGCCACCCCAAGCCAAGTATAACACTAGTTCCAAACTAACCAAACAATTCTATATCCAAAAAACAAATGCCTTGTGGTATCCTCTGCCTCCCCACACAAACAATGTTGGGTCTATTAATGTTTAAGTTCAAGAGGGGAGGGATGAATTGAAATTATAAAATTTTCACAAACACAAACTGTTTTATAGTAATTCAGAAGAAAAATAACATATCGACTTTGAAAAGAACAAATTTATTTTTCAACACACTTTATCAAAATCAGAAATTGTTCATATTAGCATTGAGATCAAACAAAGAAATTCTCCAGAACAAGATGAGTTGTTTTTACCTATAAGAACAAGATTTAAATCAAGAGATCAACACAAGTTCTTTTGATATAATTCTTTAAAGAAAATGAATCTTTACCAAGATATTATAAATAAATTTGTTTGTTCTTAAACCATTCAACACTCAGATTCAGAAAGCTTATTTGTGATTAAAAGACTTTTCCAGAACAAGGAAGAACAGTATGAGCAAGCTCATAAATAACAGATTCAATTTTAAATGAAGAAAAGATTTATTTCCTAACAGATTATCCAATTAACCAGAAAAGAGTGCAGGGATGAGAAGAATGATGCAAGCACAATTTATATTGGTTCACTCATAAAGAGCTACATCCAGTTTCACTTCACACCAAGGTGAAATTCACTAAAAACAATTCAAATCAAATACAACACCTTGCAATTCTTGAACCCTACAAGAGCAAGACAACCAAAGCTGAAAAACCCTATTTCAACACTACTTGCACTTCAAGAAACCCTATCCAGAAGTGACTTACACAAGAATGAATTAAGGAAGGATAACACCTGAAAGAAGATGCAAGAAACTGAAAACTAGTAGCCCAAATTGCAGCACAACAACACCAACACCTTCACCAAGATCAAAGCACACAAAGAACAAGCACTCTTAAAGTTCTTTTTGAAAAACTTTCAAAAATTCATTCAAATCTTTTTTCTCTCACAGAAAAGTCTTGATCTCTATTTAAAACGTGATTGCTCAACAACCTTTCATGTGAGAAATGCCTATCTTTATATAGAAAGCAGTTTATAACAAATTTTCAAACAACAGTTAAAAAGCGGTTATAAAAAGAACAGGTTAAATCCAAAACAAACAGATTGTTTCTCTAAAAAACTGTCATCTCATCTTAACAGAAATAACTGCTGAAACCAAATTTTTGGTGCCCTAACAGAATTTTGAAAAACATTTCAGCAGTTCAAAAATAAATCTATTGTTTTACAATCAACAGATTTATTTTTGTGCAGTAACCTGTTTTTTTTTTTATAGAAAAATTAAAGTAGTCTTTAGGAAAACTTTGAATTACTTCTTGTGCTTGATCTTACCACCTTGATTAGGCATATAAGGTAGGTCATGAAGCAAAAGGCTACCCTAAACTCACTCTAGCTAATATAAAAGATCACCTAATTACATCACTACAACCTTCAAAGCAAACTAATTATTTTCTACATCAAACACACACTAAGACTTGGCAGAGAAGAAGCTTCATCCATCTTCAACAAACAAGACATAAAATCAACCACAACCCCTCTTCTTAACAGATTGGCTTTAGAAGTAATTGTGTTACCTAACACTCTCCAAATAGTAAAATGAGCTAAGGGTATAACTAAGATCTTCCAAAAAGATTCAAACACAGACGAACAAACCCTTCTAGAAGAACCCCTCAATATGTTGTAGGTCGAACTAATCGTGTACCTAGTAGTCACACCACCCTTCCAAATCCAACAATCTTCCTTTTACAAGGCAAGACACAATCCAATAAGCACATGTAGAAGCTGAAGTTCCTTAGTCTTTTCCCAATCGATCAAGCCTCTTCTCCAAACTAGATCCCACTTCCAAGATTTGTTAAGCCACTCCCCAAAAGGAGCCAAATTTGCGTCTTTGCTAATACTTGAAGAAAAAAATCTCAGAAATTTGTTCCTTAAATCTTTAGTACCCACCCAAACATCATCCTAGAACGAAGTTTTCTCCCCGTTTCCGACTGCCCACTCAAAACAATTCTCGAAACTCCTACCCCACTCCTTCATCTTCCAAATCCCCTTCAAATCTTTCCACTAGAGAGAGTCCTTGTTGTAAACAAGATTCACTTTCAAGCTTCTCCACCCTCCATATTTATACTCAAGGACCTCATTCAACAAGCAACCCTTATTAGAGTTCAAATGCCAAATCCATTTCCTCAACATAGCCACATTGAAGAGCCTTAGATCTAGAATACCCAGACCACCAACTTCCCGTGGCTCACATACCTTTTTCTAATAAGCCCAAGCAATCTTCCTCCCTTCCTAACCCCAACCCCACAAGAAGTCTCTATGTAACTTAACAATTTCCTTCAACACCGAAGAAGACATTTTATATAGAGAAACATAGAACAACGGTATAGATGAAAGAACAAACTTAATTAAACAAATCTTCTATGTCACCGACAAATATCTACCTTTCCACTTACCCAGTCTGATTTGGATAATGGATTACATCTTTCTGTCACTAATTTGATCACTAATAATGAACATCTAAATTATTTAATGTCCTACTTAAATAAAAAATTGAAATAAATAAAATACCTAAATTATTCAAAATTCTAAACATGTACAAATTCTAAATTATTGAATGTCATACTTAAATAAAAATGGAAATAAATAAAATTCCTAAGTTATTAAAATTTATAAATAAATAAAAAATCAAAATTATTTAATGTTTTTCTTACATAAAAATCTAAAATAAATAAAATTCCTAAATTATTAAAATTTGTAATACATAACCTAAATTATTTAATGTTTTACTTAAATAAAACCCAGAAATAAATTAAATTTCTAAATTATTCAAAATCTTATATAAATACATATCCTAAATTATTTAATGTCCTACTTAAATAAAAATTTACTATAAATAAAGTTTCTAAATTATTCAAAAAATTCTAAACAAATACAAATCTTAAATTACTTAATGTCCTACTTAAATACAGTATCTAAAATAAATAAAATTCCTAAATTATTCAAAATTTCAATAAATACAAATTTTAAATTATTTAATATCCTACTTAAAATAAAATCTGAAATAAATAAATTTCTAAATTATTCAAAATCTTAAATAAACACAAATCCTTACTTACTTTATGTTATCTTAAATAAAAATCTCAAATAAATAAAATTTCTAAGTTTTTCAAAAATCCTAAATAAATACCAAATCTTAAATTATTTTATTTCCTACTTAAATAAAAATCTAAAATAAATTAAATTTATAAGTTTTTCAAAATCCTAAATAATTATAAGTCCACAAATATTTAATGTCATTCTTAAATAAAAATTTAAAATCAACAAAATTTCTAAATTATTTAATGTCATTTTTAAATAAAAATATTAATTAAATTTCTATATTTTTCAAAGTTCTAAATAAATACAAACCCTAAACTTTTTATGGCAAGTGCACGGCGTTGTTAGAAGTAATAATGTATCCCTAAGGACAGATATGAACCCACAAAGAACAACTGAATAATCAAGTAAAATATTATTTTAGCTTTCTCGCTCTTTTGTATTTTGATTAGCATGGTAATATTATGTCCTTTGATTGATATTGATGTCAATATAAAAATCAATTCCTTGCATATAAAATTATTAAGATGCTTCCTAAATATCAATTCCTCGCATATTTATAAAAGCAACTTAGTATTCATATCAGACATTGATAGCAATTAACATTTCAAATCTATTTCTAACACTCAAATAGGTTAGTATTATTGATTAGGTGAGAACCCTAAAAAATACTTTTGAGTCAAATTTAAGATTCTACATCAAGAATTAGAAACAAGACAATAATACCAATAATTAATCAAGAACAAAATATTATATTCATAGAGTTTGAATAAATTATTCTCAATCACAAAGGGTAGAATTAGCCACACATCTTCTAACACCTTTTATTCTCCTAATTGGGTTACATGTCCCTCAATGGTGTTTTCCTCTTAATCTTGCACATTAGGGTTGTACCTCAAGCCTCCTATTTAGCCTAATTTGCTTAGGCTTAAGTGACTGGCGTTATCTCGCTCAAACGACATTTGACTCGCTTGTGCGGGATCCACTACTGGCAGTTGATGTTTTTTGCGCGTTTGGGTCGCTTTGCTGAATGTTGATGCAATACAACTTTTTCTTTTTGGCTTTGAGAATAAATCGTTAACACCAAATTTGAGAATAAATCGTTCTTATTTAAATTAAAATCACAAAATATGTAAAAAGATATAAATTCATAAATTAGGGATTATTTTATACTTAATTTTGCAATTAATACTCATAAATGTCTATATTTTAATATGAAATATTACTAAAAATTTTGCACTTATCACCTACTTAAATAGTAATCTAAAATAAATAATATTTCTAAAATTTTCAAAATCTTAAATAAATACAAAATTTAAATGATTTAATGTTTCATACAAATAAAAATTTGAAATAAATTAAATTCCTAAAATATTAAAAATTATAAACAAATACAAATCCTAAATTATTAAATGTAGTACTTAAATAAAAATTTGCAATAAAAAATACCTAAATTATTTAAAATTGTAAATAAATATAAATCCTAAACTATTAGATGTTATACTTAAATAAAATTTTACAATAAATAAATTATTGAATTCCAGTTATTCGCCTTTTAGGATGAATCTTGTTTTTTACATAACTGTTTATTGTTACTTATTTTGCTCAAACTTTGTGTCAATTTGTTGATACTTGAACAAATTATTTATTTACGTGCATTATTTATGTTTATGCATTGTTTATATTAATTTTAGTATGTTTAGTTTTTTTATTGATCCAAATATGTTAATGTTTATTTCTTATATATTAATATTTGCTTTGTAATTTTTTTATTTAATTTCTTATTTACATTTACACTTATATATATATATATATATATATTTAACTATGTAAATTATATTTTTATACAAAATAGTGAAAGAGAATACGCCAAATAACTCAACAAAATTTGGAGCGGGATGAAAGAATTGTGTATGTTAAATGACTTCAACAAAGGTGATAAGATTATTTTTGAAGCAGAGGTTAACCTACCAAATAATGAAATTCAATTTTTTCGCCTTTTCGGATGAATCTATTTTTACTTAATTGTTTATTATTACTTACTTTTCTCAAGATATTTGTCAGTTTGTTGATACTTAAACAATTTATTTATTTATTTATGTCTATGGTTTATCTTTATGCATTATTTAGATTAATTTTAATATGTTTAGTTTTTTATTTATTCATATTTGCTGGTTTTTATTTCTTATACATTAATAGTTGATTTGTAATTTATTTATTTATTATTTACATTTATATATAAATATATATTTAATTATATAAATTATATTTTTATACAAAATAGTGTAAGAAAACGCGTCAAATAAATCAACAAAACTTAGACCGAGAATAGAATAATATATGTATGTTAAATGGCTTCAAAGAATACAATAAGATAGTTTTTGAACCAGAGGTCAACATACCAAATAATGTTTTTACATAATTATTTATTGTTACTTACTTTTATTAAAAAAAAATTGTGAGTTTGTTGATACTTGAAATTATTTACATGTATTATTTATATTTATACATTTTTTATATTAATTTTATTATGTTTTGTTCTTTATTTATTCCTATCTGCTCATGTTTATTTCTTATATATTAATATTAGCTTTGTAATTTTATTTATTTTCTTATTTATATTTACATTTTTATATAATTATATAAATTATATTTTTATACAGAAAAGTGAAAGAAAACACACAACATTACTCCAAAAACTTGGAGCAAAGGTTAACATACCAAATAATTTTGACTTCCAAAAAAATTTTAAAAAAAATAATGACATTCGAGTTATTCGACTTTAAGGGTGAGTTCTTTTTTACATAATTGTTTATTGTTACTTACTTTCTTCAAAATTTCTTTCAATTTATTGTTACTTGAACAATTTATTTATTTATGTGTATTATTTATGTTCATGCATTGTTTATATTATTTTTTGTATGTTTAGTTTATTTATTTATCCGCATATGCTAATGTTTATTTCTTATATATTAATATTTGATTTGTAATTTTTTAATTTATTTTTTCATTTACATTTACATTTATAAATCTATAGATTTAATTATATAAATTATATTTTTATATGTAATAGTAAAGGAAAACGTGACAATTTAATCAACAAAACTTGAGGCGGGATGAACTTTTTTTTTGTATGTTAAATGAATTCAAAGAAGACCATAAGATTGTTTTTAAAGTGGATGCTAACATACCAAATAATGAAATTTAAGTAATTCGACTTTTAAGATAAATCTTTTTATATATAAATGTTTATTTTTACTTACTTTCCTCAATATTTGTGTCAGTTTGTTAATACTTGAACTATTTATTTTTGTACGTGTATTATTTATCTTTATGCATTATTTATATTCATTTTAGTATGTTTAGTTTTTTATTTATTCGTATTTGCTAATGTTTATTTTGTTATATATTAATATTTCATTTGTAATTTTTTTATTTAATTTCTTATTTACATTTTCATTTTCATTTATATATATATATATTATATAAATTTATAAATTATATTTTTATACAAAATAGGGAAAAAAAAGTATCAAATAAATCAACAAAACTTCATGTAGAATGGAAGAGTTTCTATAAATTAAATGACTTCAAAGAAGACGATAAGATTTTTTTGAAACAGAGGTTAACCTACCAAATAATGAAATTCGAGTTATTAACCTTTTAGGATGAATCATTTTTTTTTACATAACTATTTATTGTTATTAATTTTATTCAAAATTTGTGTCAATTTGTTGGTACTTGAACAATTTATTTATTTACGTGTATTATTTAAGTTTATACATTGTTTATATTACTTTTATTATGTTTAGTTGTTTATTTATTCGAATATGCTCATGCTTATTTTTATATATTAATATTAACTTTTTAATTTTATTTATTTATTTTCGTATTTACATTTATATATATAATTATATAAATTATTTTTTTATACAGAAAAGTGAAAAAAAAACGTGTCAATTAATCAACAAAACTTGGATTGGGATTGAAAAAAAATTGTATGTTAAATGACTTCAAAGTAAGAATGTTTTTATGCAGAGGTTAACATAGCAAATAATGAAATTCGAGTTATTCGGGTTTTAGAATGACTCTTTTTTTTACATAACTGTTTATTGTTACTTACTTTTTTCAAAATTTGTTTCAGTTTGTTGATACTTGAACAATTTATTTATTTATGTGTATTACTTATGTTTATGCATTGTTTATATTAATTTTAGTATGTTTAGTTTTTTATTTATTCGCATTTGTTGATGTTTATTTCTTATATATTAGTATTGTTGTGTAATTTTTTATTTATTTTCTCATTTACATATATATATATATAATTATATAAAGTATATTTTTATACAAAATAGTGAAAAAAAAACGTGTCAAATAAATCAACAAAACTTAGAGAGGGATGAAATTATTTTTGTAGGTTAAATAACTTCAAAGAAGACAATAAAATTGTTTTGAAGTAAAAATTAACATACTAAACAATGAAATTTGAGTTATTCGACTTTTAGGATGAGTTCTTTTTTACATAACTGTTTATGGTTACTTACATCCCTCAAAATTTGTTTCAGTTTGTTGACACCTGACTAATTTATTTATTTATGTGTATATTTATGTTCCGGCATTGTTTATGTTAATTTTAGTGTGTTTAGTTTTTTTATTTATTCACATAGGTTAATGCTTATTTCTTATATATTAATATTTGTTTTGTAATTTTTTTTATTTTTGTTTTATCATTTACATGTACATTTATGCATATATATATATATATATATTTAATTATATTAAATATATTTTTATATATAATAGTAAAGGAAAACGTGCCAATTAAATCAACAAAACTTGAAATGGAATGGAAGAATTTTTGTAGGTTAAATGACTTAAAAAAAAAAGACGATAAGATTGTTTTTGAAGCATATGTTAACATACCAAATAATGAAATTCAAGTTATTCGTCATTTAGGATGAATCCTTTATTTACATAATTGTTTATTGTTACTTTGCTCAAAAGTTGTGTCAGTTTGTTACTACTTGAACTATTTATTTTTTACATGTATTATTTATTTTTATGCATTGTTTATATTAATTTTAGTATGTTTACTTTTTTTATTTATGCTAATGTTTATTTCTTATATATTAATATTTGATTTGTAACTTTTTTATTTATTTTCTTATTTATATTTATACTTATCTATTATAATTATATAAATTATATTTTTATAAAAAATAGTGAAGAAAACGCGTCAAATCAATCAATAAAACTTAGAGCAGAATGGAAGAATTTAAGTATGTGAAATAATTTCAAGGAATGCAATAAGATTGTTTTTGAAGCAGAGGTTAAGATACCAACTAATGAAATTCAAGTTATTCGGCTTTTAGGATGAATCCTCTTTTTACATAACTATTTATTATTACTTAGTTTTCTCAAAATTTGTGTCAGTTTGTTGATACTTTAACAATTAATTTATTTACTTGTGTACTATTTATTTTTATGCATTGTTTATATTAATTTTAATATGTTCAATTTTTTTATTTATTCCTATATGCTATTTCTTATATATTAATATTTGATTTGTAATATTTATTTTCTTATTTACATTTACATTTATATATATATATATATTTAATTAAATAAATTATATTTTTATACAAAAATAGTGAAAAGTCGTGTCAATTAAATCAACAAAACTTAGAGCGGAATGAACAAAATTTATGTATGTTAAATGCCTCCAAAGAAGATGATAACATACCAAGTTAAAGTTATTCGTCTTTTGGGATGAATAGTTTTTTAAAACTATTTAGTGTTACTTTCCTCAAAAATTTTCAATTTGTTAATACTTATTTTTTTAGCATGTATTATTTATTTTTATGCATTGTTTATATTAATTTTAGTATGTTTAGTTTATTTATTTTTTCATATATGCTAATGTTTATTTCTTATATATTAATATTTGATTTGTAATTTTTATTATTTATTTACTTATTTACATTTATATATATATATATATAATTATATAAATTATACTTTCATACAAAAGAGTGAAGAAAACACACTAAATAAATCAACAAAACTTGGAGCGGGATACAAGAATTTAAGTATGTGAAATTATTTCAAAGAAAACGATAAAATTATTTTTGAAGTATAGGTTAACATACCAAATAATAGAATTCCATGTATTCACCTTTTAAAATGAATATTTTTTTTACATAACTATTCATTGTTACTTATTTTCCTCAAACTTTGTGTCATTTTGTTGATACTTGAATCATTTATTTATTTATGTGTGTTTTTTATGTTTATGCATTGTTTATATTAATTTTAGTATGTTTAGTTGTTTTATTTATTCAGGTATGCTGATGTTTATTTTTTTTTCGTTTTGGGATTGAATTTCTCAAGTATACCGTGAAGGAGTTATCACCGATTCGCGTTGCAGCATCGCTCTCCACCGTTGTGCTCTGGCCACATCAAACGACGCTGCCACACTGCAGAGCGAGCCGCACCACTGTCAAACGAGCGCCGCCACATAGACCCAACAGCAAGAGCACCTCCAGAAGCCCGTACGCCACCACCAGCGCCGTCGCACAACTGAGGGCCACCTACAGACCACCCACCGTGAAACCAATGGTCGCTGTCCAGCTGCGAGAAAGACGGCGACGAACCCTAATAGCAGCAGGTCCAGGTTACGTAAATTAACGAAACTGAAACCCTAAATTGAAGATTTGGGGGTTTTAGGGTTTCTGTCAGTTTCCTACTACAGGTTCGGACTTGTTAGCCTTTTAACATGGCGGAGGGCTATGCGGGTTTCCTCATTCCATGGACTTGTTTGATCGATCGAAAAGTCTGTCCTGATAATAAAGTATATTCCATGTCCGGTCAAAGGAAGACTTTTGCTCAGGCTTTGGGAAATACATGTGATATTCCTTTGTCCCAACTACCTACCCCTTGTATTAAGGGTGACATGATTGTTGTCCAGATTGATGAGGCAGATTACTTGGCTGGTCTTGAGGATTGTAAAACCCATCTCCATGGTCGGGTTATTCTATCTAAGGGGGATAAACCTCTCACACACCTGGATTTAACTAAAAAGTTGCAGCCGGTGTGGAAAGCTCTTGGACCATGGAAAGCAATTCCTCTTGGAAAGGGTTTCTATGAGTTTGAGTTCGCTTCTATAGAAGACATGAGATGGGCCCTCAGAATGGGTTCCCTCAAGTTATCTCCTAGTTTATTGAGATTGTTTGCCTGGACAAAAGACTTTGTGTCAGCTACCATGAAGAATACCAAAACTCAGACATGAGTTAGAATCTACCATTTGCCTTTGGAGTATTGGAAACCAAATACAATATATTTCATCATTAGAGGCCTTGGTACTCCTTTGTCTTTGGATGAGCATACTATGAGAAAGAATAGGGGTATGTTTGCTAGAGTGTTGGTGGATATTGATCTTCTGTCCCCTCTCTCCGATCAACTTTTGGTTGAATGTCCAGACTTTGCTTTTGTAGCTGGTGTGGAATATGAATGGCTCCCTCCTTTTTGCTCTCATTGTAAGATGATTGTGTTGAAGCTGGAGGAAGCTTCTTCCCTACCAAGGCTTGATGTGTGTTTGATGAAGAAAATGGCTTGAGTGCTTTGAAGATTGTAATAGGTTTTTAGATTCATATGTAATTAGGCTTGTAAGTGTGTATGATTGCCTTTTGCTGTTTAACCTATCCTAGATGCCTAACCAAGTCTAGATCAAGCACATGATGTGGTTAAATGGTTTTTGAAAAGTCTTTTGAAATGTTTTTAACAGTTTTAAAACAGTACACAAATAAATCTGTTTTATGGAGAAAGAATCTGTTTATTTCTTCTCTGTTAAAAAGGCTTTCGTTAAATGGTTTTGAAAAGCTTTTTAAAATGGTTTTAACAGTTTTAAAACAGTACACAAAATAAATCTGTTTTATGAAGAAAGAATCTGTTTATTTCTTCTCTGTTAAAAGGCTTTTCTAAATTTCTGTTAAGGCACCAAGGGAAAGCTCAGTTCGTTATTTCAGTTAAGCTGAGTTGGCTTGTGTGTGATACTTTAATCTGTTTTACTGCGAAAGAACAGGTTTATTCTTTGGTCTGCTGAAAGGTTTTTCACAAGTTAGTTAGGGCTCCAAAGGTACCACTCAGACAGTTATTTCTGTTAAGCTGAGTTGGCAGTTTTCACAAATAAATCTGTTAAGATTCAAAACTGAATCTGTTGTTTTCTTAACTGCTTTTCAACTGTTTTTTGAAAAGAAGTTAGAAACTGTTTTCTATATAAACAAAGTCTCTCTCACATGAATAAGTGCTGAGGAATTACGCTTTTGACAGAGATTAAACAATTTCCATGTGAGAAGAAGGATTGAAAAGAGTTTTTGAAAGGTTTCCAAAGAGATTTTCAAGTGTGCTTGTTCTAGGAAACCTTGAATCTTGGTGAAGGTGCTGGTGCAGTTTCTGCAGCAAATTGAACTACTGGTTTTGAGTTCTTGCATCTTCTTTTCAGGTGTAATCTTTCCTTTATTCTGTTTTGTAAAGGTGTAAGTGTTAGTCACTCCTTGATAGGGTTTCTTGGAGTGCAAGGTGTGCTGAAATAGGGTTTTTCAGCATTGTGTGTGGTGTTCTTGTAGGGTTCAAGAACTGCTGGTTTTGTAAGTAATTGGCACTGTTTTTTAGTGAATTCCACCTTGGGGTAAGGTGAGACTGGATGTAGCTCTGTATGAGTGAACCAGTATAAAAACGTGTGTATCTTGCATTCTCATCCCTGCACTCTTTTCTGTCTTTGCTTAATCCTGTCAAGAACTAAATCTGTTCTTTTTAAATTGAATCTGTTAATTCTGGGTTAAGTGAAAATTGTTCTTCCTGTCTTGTTAAAGGTTTCTGATCATAAACAAGGTTGCTGCATATAATGGCTTAAGTGAATTGTGAACAAACTGACCATTCATTAAAACCTGTGAAAGGAACATTTTTCTTGAGATCTTGTGTTGTGTAATTTTGGTTGATCTCTAAGCATAGCTATATCCTTTATCCTCACAATAATAAGCTAATCTGGTTTTGTTCTGATTCTCTGTTGATCACAATTTTACAGTGAACAAAATTCAGATTGTGCCAATACTGCTCTGAAAAATCAATATGTTTCATGTAAAATCAATCTGTTCTTTTTGCCTCTGGAATACTGAAAAATTGTGTGTTCTTGCGAAAATTTTATAAGCTCAATTCACCCCTCCCCTCTTGAACTTAGACACTAATAGACCCAACAGATTGGGCATGGGCACAAGCTTGCTCAGTGTCGGGCGATCCATGACCAGGGTCGTGTTCTTAGGCCTCAACATAAACCTTCTCAGAAGGCATCTTCTGATGAACGGGACCAAGGGAGGACCGTGATTCCTAAACAACGTAAAGAATATAGGAAAACTCGTGGAAGGCCTCATTGATAAGTTGAAAGTTGATGAAACAGGTGGAAGGGAGGATGTTTTTGCAGATATGCCTCCTCTTGAGGATGCTTCAGATCATGATAGGTCCTCACCCAAGCAGGGGTTGTCCACTCCCACTTTGGACTCACTTGCTGTTATGCAAGCTAAGGACTCAGAGTCAAATTCAACAACTTTTATTGATGATCATCATGTGGAGGTATTTGTTCCTGTGATTGTACCATCTCCGTTGCGTACTACCTCTCCTCAGAGGGTTAAATCACATGCGGATACTAATGCTCCAGTTCCTAATGTGGAGGTCTCTGCTATTGTGACTGTACCATCTCAGTCGCCTCATCCCTCCCCTCGAAAGGCTAAATATCTTGGGGATGTTAAAGCAATATCGTTGGTCCTTCAAAATCACTTTTCTTCTCTTGATGGTTTGGAAACTACAGATGTGGGAGTTGATTTTCATATTGGAGCGTCAACTATTCCGCCTACCATTGTTGGAATTAATTCTGATCATATTGAAAATCAGGTTGTTTCAAAATTTTGGACTGACTCTAATGACATGGAGGAGGATGACAATGATAATGGAGAGGAAACAGTTCGCACTAAAAGAAAACCAGGGAGACCACCTAAGGGGACTGGTAAATCCAGGAAAACTGCTAAGGCAGTTCTCTCTACAACGTCGCAATGAAGGTCTCTTCATTTTTTTGGAATGTCAGAGGATTGGGGAACCACAAAACTGTGGAGATGTTGCTTAGTTTACTTAACCTACATAAACCTCTCCTGGTTTTTCTTGCTGAACCCATGATGTCGTACACTAATGCTTTCGACGTCCTTTTCAAATCTATTAATATGCATTTGGTGGCTACGTCTCCTATTGTTAATAAAGTTGCTAAGTTTTGGTGTTTGTCGGTTCCTAATCTTGTCCAAAATTTCTTGGTTAATGATCAATTTATCTCTGTAACTTGTCGTCTATAGGATAAGAGTTTTAGCTTTGCAGGTGTTTATGGTGCTAACACATACTTGTCTAGACGATTTTTATGGAGGGATCTTAGTTTCTTCACAGGGCCTTGGTGTATTCTGGGAGAATTTAATGTTGTGCTCTCGGCGGATGACTGTAAAAGGGGGGTGGCTCCTAATCAGGTTTCTTGTAATGAATTCCTGGACTGGATTAATACTAATGATCTTTCTTGTATGCCTTTTACTGGATCTTGTTATACTTGGTGTAACGGAAGGAGAGGGTTGCATAGAATTCACAGAAGACTGGATAGGGCTTTATGTAATGGAGTGTGTCTGGATGAATGGGAATCTTGTTCTTATCAGGTTCTTGTTAAAAATTGTTCTGATCATTCCCCTATTCTTGCTAGTCTTGCTAGTAATTCTTTGCGGAAGGTTAGCAATTTTCGTTTCTTTTCGATGTGGCTTCAGGACACTTCGTGTCTAAAGCTTATTCATGATTCTTGGGCTAATCAGGTTGTTGGTTGTCCTATGTTTATCTTGCAACATAAGTTAAAAAGGTTGAAACTTGAGCTCTGAGACTGGAATAAAAATTCTTTTGGTAATGTTCATAATGGAGTTCTTCTTAAGCAGGACATCCTTCTTGGTATTCAAAAAAGCTTAAAGACTGCTAGTTTGTCTGATAGTGATGGACTTCTCTGTCAAGAAAAGATTGCTAAGGAGGAGCTTGATCATGCTCTTCACTGTCAATATTTGTTTTGGAAAGAAAGGGCTAGGATGTTATGGTTCAAGGATGGAGATCGAAATACTGCTTTTTTCCATGCGGTGGTCAAAAGGAGATATAATTCTAGTGGGATTCATCGTCTACGGATTGATAATGAGGTTACGGAGGATCCTAAAATCATTGAGGATCATATTTTGGACTTTTATAAAAATCTTTATGCTGAGTCTATTTCTAATGTTCTGGATACTGATAATATGGAAGATTTTATTGGTACTTATATTCCTGCGATGGTTTCCTCTGAGGAGAATATGATGTTGATTAAGTGTCCAGATTTCTCTGAAATTAAAAATGTTGTTTTTAACTGTAATAGTGGTCCTGGTCTTGATGGTTTTGGTGGTGTTTTCTATCATTCTTGCTGGGAAATTATTGGGACAGATGTTTGCAATGCTGTTCAACAGTTTTTTAAACAAAACTGGGTTCTCCCTGGGATGAATAGTAATGTGGTATCTCTTATTCCAAAGGTTCAGGGTGCTAATTCCATTAAAGATTACAGGCCAATTACTGTTGCTAATTTCAAGTTTAAGATTATTTCCAAGATACTGGCGGATAGGCTTGCACTTGTGGCTACTAGAATCATTTCTCCTAATCAATATGGATTTGTGCAGGGTAGACAGATTCAGGATTGCATTGGTATTGCTTCTGAAGCTATTAACCTGCTTTCTAAAAAGGTTAGAGGAGGTAATGTGGCTTACAAAGTTGATATTCATAAAGCTTTTGACACTCTAAGTTGGAAGTTCTTATTATTAGTTTTAAAACGCTTTGGTTTTCACCCCTCATTTGTCGGTTGGATTAGTACAATTCTCCGTTTAGCTATGCTTTCTATAAGAATAAGTGGTAGTTTGGTGGGTTTTTTTCCTTGCAGTCGAGGGGTAAGACAAGGTGATCCATTGTCTCCTTTACTTTTCTGTCTTGCAGAGGAAGTTCTTAGTAGAGGTCTCTCTAAGCTTGTGAATGATAAGAAGATTTTAAATATGGCCAGTCCGCACGGTTATCTCACTCCCTCTCATATTTTGTATGCTGATGACATATTTATTTTTTGTAGGGGGGATATTAAGTCTCTTAGAAATTTGAGTTCTTTTCTTAAAACATATGGTGATTTTTCTGGTCAATATATTAATAACTCTAAAAGTAGTTTCTTCACCATGGATAATTCTCCAAGATTTGTCACCAAAATTCAAAATATTCTTTCATGTAGTCATGGTTGTTTGCCTTTCCATTATTTAGGAGTGCCTATCTTTGTTGGTGCTCCAAAGTGTCGGTTTCTTCAACCTTTGGCTGATAGAGTTAAATTGAAGCTAGCATCTTGGAAAGGTAAATCTCTTAGCATGATGGGTCGAATTCAGCTGGTCAATACAGTGATTACTAGATCTCTAGCTTATAGTTTTAATATGTATAAGTGGCCTGTTTCACTTATTAAGCAAGTTGAGCAGTGGTGTCGGAATTTTATTTGGACTGGTGATATTCTGAAAAAAGGTATTGCTACCGTTAATTGGGGGAAAATTTGTTCACCTCTTGAGGATGGAGGCTTGAATATCATTAATCTTCATCATGAAAATAATGCATATCTTCTTAAGCTTGCTTGGAACTTTGCTTATAGCGACAAACCTTGGTCTTTACTCTTGAAAGCCAGGGTTCTTAAATCAAAATATGAATTTCGAACGGTTTATAGATCTTCCTCTCTCTGGCCTGGAATTAAGCAATTTTATTCTACCATACTTGACTATACTTATTGGACTGTTGGTACAGGTTCTTTTATTAATTTCTGGAATGATAAATGGTGCTCTACTACTTCTTTAGCAAATATTGCAGGGTTATCTGATGGTGTTAGCATTCCGGATACAGTCTCACAATTTTGGACAGGTTGTGATTGGAATATTCCCTTCTCTTTACAGCAGATGCCTCTTTTTTTTAATCATATCATGATTAGAGAGGAACAAGATATTCCTAATTGGATTCTAAATGAGTCTGGTCGTTTCACTTTTAAATCGGCTAGGACTTTTTTCTTGGAACCAGGAGTTCCAGGTGGTTGGGGTAAATTCATTTGGTCTTCATCTATTCCGCCTTCCAAAACTCTAGTACTCTGGAAAATTTTTCATGGGCGACTTCCTACAGATCAACATATTCAGAATAAGGGTTTGCATATATGTTCTATGTGTTTGCTTTGTGAAAAGCAAGAGGAATCTATTCAACATCTATTTTTTGAATGTTCTAACGCATTGCATATTTGGAGTTGGGTACGACAAATTTTTCTTACTTCTCATTTCTCTAATAAGGATGATCTACTTTCTTTTATTAAGAGTGATGGTAGTCCTTTGGTTAAATTGATTAAGCTTGCGGTGATAACCTTTTCTATATGGATGATATAGCGTATGAGGAATTATGCTAGATTTCAGGATAAGATTGGGGTTTCTAAGGCTATTTCGATAATTAAAGATTTAACTTGTCTAGTGGGAAATTCGTCTAAAGCTTCAATGAAGAATGATATGTTGGACTTCAACATGATTAAGTTTTTCGGTATTAAGACTCTTAGTGGTAAAGTTCTTCGTCCTCTTCCTATTAGATGGGAATTTCCTTCACCAGGCTGGGTCAAAATTAATACTGATGGGGCTGCTAGGGGGTATCCTGGTCTTGCTACTTGTGGAGGTATTTTTCGTGGGAGTATGGGAGAATTTATTAGTGCTTTTTCAGTGTTTCTTGAAGTTCAAACTGCTTTGGTTGCTGAGTTTTATGGAGTTATACATGCTATGGAGGAAGCTCAAAAAATGGGACTTACTAATGTCTGGCTTGAATGTGATTCTGCCTTGGTTTGTGCTTCGTTTACTGCTAGGACTAATGTTCTGTTTACTGCTGCGTTTACTGTTAGGGTAACTCATATTTTTCGTGAAGGGAATGCGTGTGCTGATAAGTTGGCTAATTTAGGATTTATTCATAGAGAATCTTTTCATTGGTATAATAGACTCTCATCTAGTCTGTTCTTAGAATTCTTTATGAATAGGTATAATCTACCTATGTATCGTTTGTGTTAACATATGGGTTTTGGTCTAGTCCCCCCATATTTTTGTATTTTCTTTCTTTTTTCTTTTTTTAATTATATTTTTTTTTCATGTGATGGCAGATGATTGTTGTTACTTGAGGTGTCAGCTTAGCTGAGATGTCAAGTTGCATAGTGATGCCTAACACGAAAACTTTATAAAAAAAATGTTTATTTTTTTATATTAATATTTGCTTAGTATTTTTTTATTTAATTTACTATTTACATTTACACTTATATATATATATATATATGTATATTTAATTATGTAAATTATATTTTTATACAAAATATTGAAAGAAAACGTGTCAAATAAATCAACAAAACTTAAAACGGGATGAAAGTTTTTTTTGTATATTAAAAGATTTTAAAGAAGACGACAAAATTGTTTTTGAAGTAGAGATTAACATACAAAATAATGAAATTCGAACTATTGACTCTTTATGATGAATATTTTTTACATAATTGTTTATTGTTAGTTATTTACTTGAATAATGTATTTATTTACAATGTATTATTTATGTTTATGCATTGTTTATATTAATTTTAATATGTTTAATTTTTTATTTATTTGTATATACTGAGTTTTAGTTCTTACATATTAATACTAAATTTGTAGTTTTATTTCTTATATATTAATAATTATTTTGTAATTTATTTATTTATTAATATATTAATAATACATATTTCTCGTGCAATGTACAGGTTAAAAACTATACCACAAATGAATAATAAGGTTTTAGATGTTAAAGTTAATAGCTAAACTTTGATAATTAATTAAATATTAATTTAAAAATGATTTATTAATAATATAAATTATTTTAAATATTAATAATTTTTTAGTATTTAAAATATTATCTAATTTGATTAAGATAGTAATTAATTTTTTTTTTAATGAACACCAACAAATTTATATTTTTACATTTTTTTATTTTTAATTGTGTTAATAGATAAATTTTACCTGAAAATTTGTTTAAGGTGATTCATGTTCTTACTTTGAAGGAAACGCTTCTTATACAATTTTTTTTTTAAGTTGAAGAAATTGAATGTGTAATGTAGAATCTTTCCAATGGTATGTTTCTTTAACATACATTTGGTTTCTTTAAAAAACTGTCAGCGTGGATGTTCTTGTTTCCAACATACCAAAAGGGGTTGACCAAAAATCCATTAAATCCAAATTTGCTCAACTATTGGATTGTTGTAATCCAATATAGATTTAAATAATTGAATTAAAGTTAAATCTAAGTTTATATTTTCTAAAAAAAGGTTAATTTTTTTTATAAATCTAAAGCCAAAATTGGCTGGGAATCCAAATCTATATTTTTTAAGAAAATAATTTTGATGTTCACAAATCAGATTTTAAAATTAACATTTTAAAAAGTTAACAAACCGATCTATAAACACACGAATTATTTTCTTTTAGAAAACAAGAATTTAAATTTAAAATTAAAATTCATTTATTTAAATATAAAAATTCAAACTGAACTTTTAAAAAGTATAGGTTTGAACTTAATTTAAATATAATTATTTAAACTTAAATTAAATTAAATTAATGTAATTATGCAAATTTACATTTTATTTAAATTGGATCTTTCCATATCTGCCCCTGCATCAAAACAATGAAAAACTTCATCCATATATTCTTAATTTCCATCTAATTTTTATAAGTAATTCCCATCTAACAATTAAGAAAATCTTCCACTATTGGTTTCATCTATATCACTACAAGAAAATCATGAAATAATAACTAATTTTAAAAAAAAATAATAATTAGTTGTTATATGACTAAATTAAAAATTATTTTAAAAATTAAAAAAATTGTTTTTTAAGCTATCAATTTTGAGAGATATTCACAGTATGTTCACCTTAATATTCCCCTACATCTACACCTTATTCTAATTAAAAAAACGTGACTAGTAAAAAAAAAAACAGTTTTAATATTTAAAAAAATGAGTTTTTCGATTTAAAAATAGGCACGATTTAATTATCGAATAAAAAAATCGTAACCTTTTCTAAAATTTAACGTTATTATCTGTCTCTTAACTCTTTCACCCTCTTTCCCTTTGAATTAAAACAATAATAATGACAGATAATATAGTAAATTTTCATATCAATGACATGCATCAATTGATTCATACGCGTATCACGTGTATGTTTCTCTTTCACAGTTCAACTATACAACTACGCTATCTTTATGAAACACGACTGTCTTGTTTCCACATACTTTTCCAGAAAATAAAACCTGTCTGTTCACACTCATACACACACATATATATACACACCAAGCGTGCGTAGCTCATTAAGAGAACAAGAAAAATGGAGAACCCAGGGTGCACTCATGCATGGAGAACCCTAGCCGAGAAACCACGAACCATGTTAGTTAACTTCACAAAGATGGTGGTAAAACTTGGAAAAGATGACCCCAGAAGGATAATTCACTCCTTTAAGTTCGGATTTGCTCTGGTATTAATCTCCATTCTGCAATATTTTCGTCCCTCCTTTTATGCTTTTGGTGACAACATAATGTGGGCCGTTCTCACCGTCGTTCTTGTCCTGGAGTTTTCTGTGGGTGAGTAACACTCTTTTAATTAGGATTAACTTCCAGGTTTAATATGTTTTTCATTGTAACTTTATATCATCAAGTGATTATAGTATGCACATGATTGGAATAAGTCTTTTTTATAGTACTGAAACAAGAACAAATTTCGTGTTATAGTATTGAAACAGAAAATATATTTAACTCTTTCTTTAGTTAACAATGTTAGATATAATGCATTCTTCTGTAACATCTTTAGGTGCAACACTAGGAAAAGGTTTCAACAGGGTGTTGGCGACGGGGTCTGCTGGTGCTCTTGCTGTTGCACTCCGTAAAATAGCAAGTTATTCTGGAGATAAAGGAAAGCTCGTGTTGACTTCGGTCACTGTATTTTTCGTAGGTAATTATATTGTTAATTAACTAATTTACTGATACTTAATGGAGAGTTATTTAGAATGAGACGAAGTTAATTAATTTAGAAAGTGTTGAATTTGACAGCTGGAACGGTGACGTTTATGAGATTTTCCCCGCGACTGAAGGCGAGATATGATTATGGGATGATTATTTTTATATTGACCTTTTGTTTGGTATCTCTTTCTGAGAATAGTGAGAATGATTTGTTAGAAGTTGCTCAAGAGAGGTTATTAACGATCATAATTGGGAGTTGTATAGCTATTACGGTGTGTATTTGCATATTCCCCGTTTGGATTGGCCAGGATCTTCACAATCAAATTGCTTCCAATGTTGTAAAGCTCGCAGAGTTCTTAGAAGGTAATAATCTGGTTTCATTTTCGGTACAATCAAACCTAATAATATTTTTCATATTCATTTTCATACCTAAATCTTGAAAAATGTCCTTCATGTACTCTAATTTTGAAAAAGGCATTTAAAATGTACAAAGTGTTAACAAGTATAAGTGTTTTTTTATCACATTATTACTCATTTGATTTCATATGTGATCTTATATTTGATTCTTAATTCTAGAAAATATTCAAAGAAAAAGATGCACAAATAGAATTTATCAGAAACCTACTTTGACTTGTTGAATTGGTAAAATTCAAAAAGTCTTAATAATGTCAAATTATATAAATAAAGACATTTTTTACCATTTTATATTACTCATATATTCACTGATTTTCGAGGATTGATTTAAATATCTTGTCCATTTAATAATATTACACTGATTAAAAAGAAGAACGATAAAACCATGTATGAATTTTAAGAAAACTATGAATCTTTTGCCATGAAAGTAAATTACTGTGGAAATTTAAAGCTAACGAAAAAGCGGCAATCTGCAGGATTTAGAGATGAATACTTCAACAATTTGGAGAATACAGCAGAAGCTGAGAATGATAAGCCATTTCTCCACAGATATGAAAGTATCCTCTCCTCAAAAACTAGTGAAGAAACCATGGTAAACAGCAAAACAGTTCATGATTTCTCATATTTTTTATGCAGAAAATTAATATCACCCCAACAATATATACTCATCAGTTAATCTGCTATGTTTAATTTGTTTTGGCATGCATAGGCTGTTTTGGCAAGATGGGAACCTTGTCATGGCAGGTTCAGATTTCGCCATCCATGGAACCAATACTTGAAGATTGGAAACCAAATTCGGTTGTGTGCTTACAAAATTAAAGCTCTCAGTGTCTTCCTCCTCCGCTCTGATACGGTATTTCATATTTCTTTTGAAAATCCTGTGGATTTCCTTTCATAGCTTTTCCATGCATTCAAACTACACTCAATAATTTGAAACCACAAAGAGATGAAAAATAACTTACTGCTATTATGCAGATAAAGTGATGACTTTCAAATACATTATTAGGTCTTAGGTCACAAGTGTCAATGTGTTTAATTTTTAATAATACTTATTTATATATCATGTAAAGATTAATTAGTTGGGATATAATTAGTAATTTAAGATCATTTAATAACACTGTTTTTTGTGTTTTTCCCTTCAGACCCCATATGAATTTCGAAGCAGGATTGAAGAGCCATGCACAAACATCATAATGGAATCTGTGAAGGCTCTTAAGGAATCATCAGTGATACTTAAAAACATGGCTAAGTCACCAATGCCAAATCCACATGTGGCGAATGCTAAAAATGCTGCTGAGTCTCTTAAATCCGTTCTAAGAACAAATCCGTGGGAAGGAGCTGATCATCTGGAGATAATACCAGTGGCTACAGTGGCATCACTTCTAATTGATTTAGTTTTTTGTGTTGAGAAAATTTGTGAAGCTGTTGATGAACTAGCAAACCTTGCAAATTTTGTGCCGTCTGAGCTACTCCATCGAGGAACAGTGCAACCTATTTCTGATAATGATGGTTCGGTTCATGTCATCTCCATTGCTGAATGACCATCGTCACAATAATTAAGAAGAAAGACTAATAACGAAATTGGTCAAATGTGCTGGTGTATATTATTTACTTATTAGGTTTTTTAATATTATATATTCATTAAGATAATCTACATATATATTTATCCAGATCAATCAAAATATTTCAATCATATATTTATATTGATTTTTCTTCAGGTGGTTTGATGTTATCACACTTATTTGCAATCTTATTTAAAGATGTTCGACTATCATATAATTAAGTGAATGACTTTATAGCTTCCAAGTTTATTTTGAGATTTTTCGTGGAAATTTGTTAGTCATAGAAGAAAAAAGTTTGTCATTTGAATTCACATCTTAATATTTGTCTCCATATAAAAAAACATGAGATAATATTAGTTATATTGTTAAAAATACAAATGATGCCTTACCTAATATCTTAATAAATAAATAACAATTATTTTTCTTTAGCTAACTTGTTAGGAGAAGCTATAAAATGTTTTCTTCTTAACAAGATAATTTTAATCCATACAAATTGATTAAGAAATACAAATTAAGATTTAGGGTCTTGTTTAGTATTTTTCTTAGTGCTTTAATCATTTTTAAGGCTATCACTATAAGAAAATTATTAAATAAAAACCAATTTTAGAGACCAAAAATAATTAGTTACTTGACTAAATTAGAAACCATTTTAGAGACTAAAAATTTTTTTAGTTTCTAAATTAGTTTCTATTATTGTTAAATAATTTATAAATTAGTATCTATTTAGTTACTTAGGTTTTTTTTATCAAATTTAGAATCTAAATAATTGGTAATTAAAACATTAATAGCTAATTAGATACCAATTTAGAAACTACTTAACAATAATATAAACTAATTTAGAAACCAAAATTTCTTTTAGTATCTAAAATGGTCTCTAATTTAGTTAATATAATAATTAATTATTTTTTTTCTCTAAAATTAATTTTTATGTAGTGATTTTCTTGTAGTGTCTGGATACAGATAATTTATTTATTTTTATCCAATTTAAATTTAGTTAATAAATTAAAATCTTTTAATTAAATATGGAATTTGAGATCATAAAAAAAAGAGTTAAGGATATTATTCAACTAAAAGAAAAAACAAAATATTATTTAATATAGTAATAATGGTGTGAAACGAAAATGGAAACAAATTATGAAAGTTTGTCTCATATTTGATTTTTTATTTTATTTGTCATTGTTGTTCTTATCTTGTAGGCGTGTATGATGATGAATTTATGTTGTGTTTGTAGAGGTTGAGATTGGAAAGGGAAGAAAAAGAGAGCGAAAAATAAGTTTGTTTGAAAATGAGTGAAAATGAATTGAAAATCGTAGATAATATAATTGATGTGATTGAAATATAAAAATATTTAATTGTATAATTAATTGATTTTATAATATACTATGATCAAATTTAGAAGGTTAATATAATTTTACTTAAAATAAAAATGAATATTTATATATAAAGGTTTATATATTTATTTATAAATTTGTGTTTGAAATTTTTAATTAAAGAGAAAAAGTTGGAGTTAATTGATTATGATCAAAAGCCTATGCAATTTTCAAATAAATGCATGCGTATTGTTTTGTTTAATATTCACGTATATTATGGGAGTAAATGCGTAATTGCTCAAACACACGACAAATAACTCCTCTTTTCATAATTTTTAATAGATGTTGCCTCAAACAAGACAGTGAGTAGTTCTTCTTTTCTACAAATTTTATACAACCATTTTTTTAATCATAAAATGTGGTCAATGAGGAATTCTTTTAGGATAATTTATTCTAATAAAAATTTAAATATTTTATTGCAAAATATATTTTGGAAGAGATAAATTTTTATCCAATTTAAATTTGGTTAATAAATTAAAATATTTTAATTAAATATGGAATTTAAGATCATAAAGAAAGAGTTAAGAAGGATATTGTTCAACTAAAAGAAAGACAAAATATCATTTAATATAGATAATAATGATGTCAAACGATAATGCAAAACAAATTGGTAATGCATTTAGTTATTTAAATGTGATAGTCCCCTAATTGGTTGGAGGAATGCATGCAGTTCAATTTCAAACACTCATGATTAGATAAGTAATATATAAACTATTGTGTTGTATTCATTAAAATCAAACTTCCTAATCTAAAAACTTACGATATAAACTGTATTCTTCTAGTGTGATTGGTTAGAAGTTTGATCACATTGTTTGAATGTCCAATCGATAAAGAATAATTTGATTTGGTAGAGTTTCAATGAACATATAATTTTATATTTTTAGTTATCATCTATAAACGTCTCTATCTTTATAATTTAATTTCTAATTGTTATATGAATATATTATTATATAATTTCTAAAAAAAAGATGATCATAATTTAATTTCTAGTTGTTATATGAATATATTATTATATAATTTCTCGAAAAAAGGATGATCAGAAGATGTTATAAAAAGGAGAAAATCCTCAAAAGAAAGGTTTTTATTAACTTATCGTCGGAGAAAATTCTCAGTGGAATTCTCTCATCTTATTCTGACTCCAAACATTCAAAAACTACAATTATAAAAGGATTAAAGGATGATTCTAAACTCCAATTTGACGAGAACATAAACCATAACAAAGATTTATACAATAAATAAGAAAACCAATTTGTGAGAATACTTACAATTTTTTTTTTTTAAGTTTTGCTTAACATCCTTATTTATATTAAATTATATTTTGTATTTGTTTTAGTTGAAGAAAACTTTTTAAAATTTCTTATTTTTTTTCATTTTATCAAATTTAATTTAATTTAAACAACTTAATTTATTAACCAAATTTGAATTAGACTTGAAAAGGATAATCATTTAACAATATCTAAAAAAACTACAAAACAAATTTATCCATTCTCACAACAAAAAACTTTAATTTTACCAGAGGTTTATTAGTGGAGGTTACTATAACCTCTACTATGACACACTTAGTAGAGGTTTTTTAAACCTCCGGTAAACATCAATGATTTATTTTTTATGAATTAAAGTATTTTAATCTTGTTCCTTTCTCCTTCCTTACTTTACTTTCTCGTCCTTCCTACTTATGCTCTAATCAAAACGCTATATACTAATTTCCTTCCAACTCAACATTATTTTCAAAATTCAGTTATTGAGTACTCGAAGGGTTAAGGGGATGAGCCAGTCACGAAGCTCCGGGAACAAGTAGCTGAGGCATGAGGCAGGGGACTCTAGCTCAGCTTCGCTGCTCCAACCTTTCTGGTTCGGCTTCCGCTATGGGAAAGCGTTGCTGAATCGGTATTGGGAAGAAGAGAATGGCGGTGTTGCATGCCAGGAAGAGTGCAAAGAGACATGACGAGAATGCTAGGGTTTTCGATAAGAGTCCTCTGATGTTGTAGCCAGTGAATTTGGTTAGGCATGGTGCTGGTTTCGTTTCAGTTTTACATCATTAAAATTCAAAATTTACATCATTAAATCACGTTCACTTAACCCTAAGAATAAGCCCCAAATCGAACTTCAATCACTGAAATCGCGCCGCTTGCGTCTCCGCCGCGCGCGCCTATTGTTCTCCTCGCTGTCAGTAGCGCCGCTTCTGTTCTTCCTGCTCGCATTTGACATTGTTGCGCCGTTGTTCAAGATCGCGCACCGCTTGCCATAGCAGTCGCCGCCGCGCTCGCCGCTATCCCTCTCCATTCTTCTGCTACCGTGGTTCTGCACCTCCTCTCTCTGTAATCTTCAATTTTCTTATTGTGCTGTCGCGTGCTCCTCTTTTCTATTTTAATTGTTTTAATTACTTTTTTATTTCAGCCGTGGAATTGTTCCTCTCCTTTGTTTAGTTTTTTATATAGATCCTGGAGTTATGATTTTTAATTCCATTTTGTTCCTCTCTTTTGTTTCTGGAGTTTTAATTTTTGTGATACTAATGAATTGAACATACTCTGCACATTTCTCATCATCACTTCCTCAGCCTCCTTTGCCATAAATAAAATCCCTTTTTTATGACATTTCTTCTATGATCCATCCTGTTTCTCTATTCTTGATCTGGTTCATTGAATTTCTCTGTATGATGTGCTTGTTCTATTGTATGTGTTTCATTTGATGTAGTGCCATTCCTTTTCTCTCCTTTATTATTTTATTTCGATAATCATAATTAATGGTTCTTCCACATGCCAATCATAATCATGATTGGCCAATCTTTTCCTGTACACGCCATTCACGCATCATTAAAAAATTTACTCTTTTTTACATAACCTATATCTGAAACTTTCATTTTTAACTGTTTTATGATGATTTAAATTTTGAATTTTAATGATGTAAAACTAAAACCCCTTTCTCTAATGTGAGATAATAAAACCCCTTTTTTTAAAAATCTGAATGATTTTGCTAGCGTTGGTGGTGCTGTGATGAGTGCAATTGCAGTTGGGCTTGGGTTTTTCATCTATTATGGTCGTCAAAAGAAGAAGAATTATCTCATGCAGTACCATCATTTGTACTACGTAATTCTAAAGGAATCCCACATAGTCCACTTCTTCACCTATAGTGAACTTGAAGAGGCCACAAACTTCTTTGATCCTGACAGAGAACTAGGAGACGTAGGATTTGGAAAAGTCGGAGCATTTGGGAAAGTGTATTTTTGTAAAACGTGATTGTTTATGTAATTATACGAAATGGGTGTGAGTTACAGTTACAGTGTAGATATTTAAAATGTTAGGAATATATATTTAAAATCTTTTATTACTTTCTTTTTTGCACTATTATTATTATTATTAAATGAAAATTTAAAAATTAACCCATTAAATAATCTCTACAGTAAATATTATCTAAATAATAGGATAAGTATTACATTTTTCTTCCTTATTATAATGATATTAACAGATTTATTTAAATTGGTTTATTTAACATGGCTTATAGAGAAAAATCGTTGGAATATTTTGGTTTACTATTTTTACTATTTGTCGCCTACTTCTTTATATATGCACCTCCTATAAGTAATGGGGGTTTTCAAACCGCCGGGAATAGCGGGGGTTTTCAAACCGCCGGGAATAGCGGGGGTTCTCAAATCGCCGGGAATAACAGGGATTTTCAAACCGTCGGGAATAACAGGGATTTTCAAACCGTCGAGAATCGCGACGCTGGATCTACCAGGGGAAAAGCAAACCGCGGGTAACGCACTTAACGGGGGTTAAAACCGCCGGTAGTGCCAAATATAACCCCCGTTAAAAATAGTTTTTTTTTGTAGTGTCTATTTTCATTTTACAAAACTTAAAAAAAAGATAGAAGTCGTGATGTGAAGTTTTTCTGAGATAACACTATTTTCACTTTTATTTCTCCATCTAGTATCTTTTGGTTTTTATTTCTCTATCTAACATCCTTTTGTTTTTATTTTCCTATCTAGCACGGTTTTAAAAATAAATTAAAAAAATGAAAATTTTAATTTTGAATGCATTAAATAAATAAATGAATTGATTGTAAAAGAAATAAATATTTTTAATGTTTAAAGTAGTTGGAAATATAATTAATGAATAAAGAAATGAGTTTTTACAAAATAAAAATAAAAAAATAATAAATTAAAATTGTTTAGTTTAAAATTATTTTTTATGGTAAGAATGAAGAAAATAAAAACTTAAATCCTACAACAACATAAAAATTGAATCTGTATCATAAATTAGTATTTATTTTTATTATTGTTAATGATGTAATAATGTTAATTTTAAATAAAAAATACAAGAAATATTTATAAAAAAAAAACTAAAGTCAATTAGTATTAATTAGATTTATTTTTATTTTTTTATATCTTTTCTCTTTATCTTATTTTATTTTGTATTTATTTTATATTTTTTTGTTTTTAGTTATTATTATTTTTTCTTTCATTCTTATTTATTTCTGTTTTTGTTTTTGTTTTTATTTTTATTGTTGTTGTTTTTTTTTTATATTTATTTTTTCTTCTCAATTCATTATTACATGGAATAAACACAAATTTATTTATTTGTGTGAAGATTGAAAATAAACTCTGACCCTCTTCCCCACCCACTCTCCCACTCTCAAAACTATTGAAACAAATAAAAAAAAAAAAAAAAACATCCCTCCCTCCCTCTTCTGCAAATAGACACAGCAGTAGTAATATATAATTGATAAAACTTAAATTTAAGTTACCAACCTAATTACGAACTTAAGGTTTCATAGAGATGTATAATATGATATTAAAAAAATAAACAAAATACTAACACACTTGGAGGCATAATCTGATCTGGAAAAGTAACATGCATAACCTGAGAATTAGATGTAAAATATCAATTCTGTACATCATACCAATGATAATTTGGCCCTACGATGTTTATAGTAAAAAAAACATGAAAGTAGTAAATGCTGTACGCTATTAAAGTTGGCTCTCGAACAAATTTTTTTTTGTAAGAATTTAAAAAACAAAATAAAAAGAAGTTACTTTATAAGTTAAAATTATTCATACCAAAATTAAAAGGTAAATATTTAAAAAAGTCATTTAAAGAACTTCTACAAAGTAATTTATGTTTAAATTAATTTGAAGTTATAAATATATATATATATATATATATATATATATATATATATATTCTTATTTTCCTTATCTTAGAAGTCCTTGTAAAGAAACTTGTCTAAATAAACCAAAACTATAATCTCCATATGAAAGACACTCATCTCATACACCAATTTTTGTTTGGACAGAGATATACGCTAGAGTGCATTCTTTTTTTTTTTTATCAGCAAAGAATTAAATAAATTAAAGAGGACACTTTAGGGGTGTCCCAACCCTTATACAGAATCAACAACAGTAAGTCTAAAAACAATTAAAACAGGAAAATAAAAATAGAGATGTTGCATGCCTAATCTTTTCATCAAAGCTTGGGCTCATAACAATAAACGTGAGCCAGGGTCCATTTCCTTTGCAAAGCATAAAAAAAATTGGCCCCTGAAAAACAAAACCAGCTCACGTGAAAAGCTGTACATACAACTTGTACATTCCATCCTTCCCATGCACCATCCATATCTGCTCAAGAGTACAGAAAGTTGATCCTATCCTTCAAGACAACACCATATAAAAACTGCACTAGTATTAGGAACCATACCCCTACTTACCAGCACACTCCCACCACTCTAACAGCACCGAGCCTACTATTTTAAAAAACTTTCCACCTACGACAATTGCCTTGGTTGGTTCGGTGTCAAAGTAACACTGCCCGAACAGGGGCTCCAACAGTGCCAATTAAACTTAAGTCTTCTCGTTCATAAAACTTCCTAACCAAGCATACCCTATTTCTTACCTCCTCCAACCGCTAACAACTCCCAGAAAAAAGTCTAACTCCAACATAAGGCCTGTTACCTAAGACAGACTCAACTCGTGAAGACCAAAGCAGCGTTTATATCCCCCAAAGACACCTGCTAAACAGAACCAAACCAGCACAAGATTTCAAGATAATTAGGGGTCCAACCAGCCCCATTTCTTGGTTATCTCCAGCATGACTCGGAATCCACATAAAATTAGTGTATCCAGCCAACCGAAACTGATAATAGAGAGCAACCTGACCAGGTTCCCCTGCCCGTCCCAGTGATAGCACCGTACTTGCAGCAGCGAAGCCCAAATAGGACACCTGACGTCACCAACGAACCCAATTCAATTTTGGCGTCTCTCTATCAAAAACCTGCATGAAGACCCTGCTTGGTTTAGTTTTGGCGTGAACAGACCTTCGAAAACCACCTGTTCTGCCATGGATAATCAGTGTACACACAAAATGCATTGTATTGGATTTAAGATCCAATCAGAAAAAGCATAGGAAAATGACCCTTCCCTATGTTTCAGCCAAAGCCAGGACATAAGTTGAGTTGCTTGAAAGGCTTCCTCATGGTCAGGGACCCTTTGTCTGAAGATCACATTGTTCCTGTGCTCCCATATGCAGCGTAGAATGGCCACCCACACTCCCTTCCAGACCTGGTTCTGCTTTTTGGACATATTAGAAAGATGAAAATTCAGAAAATGGTTGCATATATCCTTATTGTATGCACCCAGAACACCTATCCATGTAGAGCATAGTGTCCAGACACGATAAGCAAAGTACAATCCAAGAACAGATGCTGGGTAGTTTCTACTGACTGGTTACATAAAACGCACAGAGGAGAATTAATCCCTCGTACCACAAGATTCTGACGAGTTGGGATTTTGTCCATAAGGATTCTCCAAGCTGTTATTAGAGCTTTTGGGAAAGCTTTGGTCTTCCATAACATCCTAAAAACGTCATTACTTGGTCCGGTTCCTTGGTTAGCTAAAAGGCTATATGCGGATTTTACCGAAGAAAAACCTTTTGGATCGCCATTCCAAGAAATAAAATCCTTAGAATCCTTGTGCATAACACCCCTAGATAACACTTCTGATAATTCATCCTCCATAATGGATTCCCAATGGAATCTCTCCCTTCTCCAATTTAAGTGCCAATGCCACCCATAACTGTCCCAGAATCCTCACCCACCTTCATCCCTTGATTGAGAGAGATAGAGAATAATCTAGGATATAACTCCTTGACTTTTGTTATTAACCCACGAATCCTCCCAAAAGCGTACCAAGTCCCCGGATCTGACATTCCATGTAACAACTTGTTGGAACCAGCCTTCCCCATTACCAGATGTCGCTGAGTATTTGGACTCCAGAATATCTTTCCATTTCCCTTTCTCGTCACTCATCAACCTCCACTTCCATTTCGCCATTAAAGCATAGTTAAACTTCCTGATATCCTTGATTCCAAGACCACCTTTTTCAAGGGGTTTACAAATGTTCCCCCAACTTACCCACGGTATAGATCTATTATATCCACAACCAGAAACATTCAACCATGCAATCAGTACAGTTACTCAAATCACTAAGTATCTCATACATTCTAACAGTATGCAATGAATATGAACATTTTAGAATCTGTAAAATCTACCATGGCATTGCAATTGGATAGATTAACACATTATCTAGAGATGTTTCTTTCATCTTCAGCATTCATATATAGTTTTTTCAGTCTAAAAAGCCAGACTGATGCTAAATTATGTCTATATGCATTAGTCCTGTAATGTTGTGAAATCTGTCCAAGAACATGTTGTACTTGTTTTTCTGAACATTCATGTCATGCAATTTTGCGAGTATGTATAAAAAGTAATACATGTTACAAGTAGTAAGGTTTTCGTTTGATGCAATGCCTATTTTACAGGTTAGGCTTCCTCCAAAAGATAATGAAATACTGGATTATTCTCTCTTATCATTACTGTCAAAGTTTTCATACATATAACCAAAACAAAACAACAACTACCACTCATCAAAACAAAGAAAAAAAAAGAGATATGCCTCAATAGAAAAACCAATCTATGGAATCCTAACAATTTGGGAAAATATTACTCTGCCCTTTGTTCCAATTCAGATTCTCAACCATTACTTTATTTTGCCTTTCAAATCATAATCATCAAAATACTTAAGCTTGGTGCTTTGTCTTTTGGGCCTGCTCTTTGCTATTGGGCTGCTCATTGATGTTTCATCATGATCTTTAGTTGCCTTCTTTTAGGCCATATCATCCCCTTCCTCTTCAACAAACACATTGTCCTCAAGGTGCAATGTTAGATAATCCTTAAGTAAGGAGTCAGGGTTTTCCCAAGTGGCATCTTTAGGGTACAAACCTTGTCATTGAACTAATGCTTCTACTGCATCAGAATTTGCAGAAACTTACCAATCAAGTACAACAAGGGGTTGCACTTTAGGTTGATTATTGAAAACTGTTGAAGGGAGTTCCAATTGAGGTGTCACATCCTGATTATGGAATAGTTTCAGCTTTGAAAAATTAAAAACAGGATGGATTTGAACTCTTGGAGGTAATTCCAATTCAAAGTCCACTTCCCCAATTTGTTTGACAATGCGAAAAGGACCATAAAATCGTTGGGCCAACTTTGAGAATTGATATTTTCTTGCAGTCACCTATCGGTATGGTCGCAACTTAACTAGAACTTGATCACCCACTTTAAAGGGGTGAGGCAATCTCTTCTTATCAGCATAATACTTCATAACAAATTGTGCTTTGAGTAATTTGGAACGCAACTTATCAAGTAACTCCTGTCGCTTTGTAAGATTCGCATTCACAGCCTCATTGTGACTAGTTCCTATGACATATTGGGGCAGTGAAGGTGGTGACTAATTGTAAACAATCTCATAAGGGGTAATCCCTGTGGAGGAATGCTTGGCTGAGTTGTAGTGCCACTCTGCCCAGTGTAAATATTTTCCCCACAGCTTCGTTTCAACATGGATGAAGGCTCTCAAAAGCTGCTCCAACATTTTGTTAACTGCTTCTGTTTGTCCATCGCTTTGCAGATGATAAGCTGATGACAATCTCAATTTTGTGCCACTTATCCGGAAGAGTTCCCTCCAGAAATTACTCATAAAGACAGGGTCCCTATCGGATATTATACTTTTAGGCGTGCCATGTAATTTCCACACCATGGAAGCAAATAATTCGGCAACCTTAACAGTTGAAAAGTTTGTTGGAAGCATGCCAAAATGAGCTGCCTTTGAAAAAATATCAACAACCACTAGAATCATAGAGTAATTTTGGTAAGAAGGGAGCCAAGTGACAAAGTCAAGGGATATATCTTCCCAGACTGCAGTTGGAGGAGAAATTGGTTGTAATAACTCATAGGGTAGCTGTGTAGGTGACTTTATTTGCTCACATATGATACAACCTTTACCAAATTCAACCACGTCTTTTTTTATTCCTTTCCAAAAGAAATTGCCACTCAATCACCCATAAGTTCTATGTATTCTAGCATGACCAGCCATTGGTGTGGCATGAAATTCCTCCAAAAGGACTTGTATAAGAGGGGATTTGCAAGGAATGTAAATCTTGTCATGATAAAGGATAATTCCTTTAACAATTTTAAATCTTCGATGTTTCTTTGGGCAACCAAGCACTTTTTGGTACAACTGTTTGAGTTTTGGATCTGCACTATAAGTTTCTTGTATCTTTGATATCAAATCACATTGTGGCACAGTCAACCCCATCATTTGTGATGAACTCCCATCTATCTTGCTCAAGGCATCATCTACCTTGTTAGCTGCTCCTGGTTTATACACAATTTCATAAGTGTATCCAAGCAACTTGGACAAATAATATTGTTGTTCAGGCGTTTGCACTACTTGCATCATCAATTCCCGAAGACTTCGTTGATCCGTATGAATGATGAATTTTCTGCCCAGAAGATAAGTACGCCATTTTTTGACAACTGCGGTGATTGCATGTAACTCCCGGACATACGTAGAAGCTGAAAGAAGCTTTGGGCATAATTTTTTACTAAAGTAACAAATTGGATGGTTAATCTACATAAAAAATGCTCTCATCCCTTGCCCTAATGCATCTGTTTCTATTATGAATTCCTCTTGGAAGTTGTACCAAGTGTGTTCAAGCTTTGAAGAATCCAAACCCTTTGAAGGATGATGGAAGGCTGGATGTGCTTGTTGTTGCTGAGCTGTCTTTAGATAGGATCTGGGGTAGATTTTATGTGTTAAATCCACTCTTGATTGAATCCAAAGCTTAAGCATTCTCAAACCTTTTAAAAGAAAAATGTTTTTCAAACTAAGTGAAAAACAACCTGTTGTTTTGTCGAAACAACCGATTCTTTTATACTTAGGTGTTTTTAGAAAGGTTGAAAACTGTTTTTGATGGTTGACTTGTTGTCAAACCAAAACAACCAATCGATTCAAGCATTCAACTGATTGTTTGTTTAGGGGGGACCATAACAGAAAATTGTTTTGTGCTTTGACTGAGCATTAAATGATTACGCTCCAGTTTTAAATGCTTTGACCAGTCTTTAAATGCAATAAATAGTTTGTTCAGATTATGTAACAAACAACAACTTAGATTTAATCAAAGAAAAACATATTTGAGTTTTTCACTGATTTTGCTTTTAAAGAGTTGAAGTTTGCTTTGAGATTGCTTGGATCAAAGAGAGAGCATAATATAGGATTTTCATCTTGTATTGATTTCAGATCTTTTCTGTAACAAGTGTAATCCTTTGTACCTTTGAAGAAACTCTGTGTGTGAAGCTGAGAAGTGTTGTGTGTTCTTGAGGTTGTCAAGATCAACATTCTTAGTGGTGTTGTGCTGAGCCAAAGGAAGTGTGTGTCTTGAGGGGATCAAGGTCACTTCTTTGGTGGTGTTGTAAGTAATCTAGGGTTGATTGCTTAGTGGATTCCCCAGTGGTTTCTGGGAAGATTGGATGTAGCTCTTGGTTAAGAGTGAACCAATATAAACCTGTGTGTTCAATCTCTCTATCCTTTGAACTCTTTAAATTCAGTTTTATATTTGTGAACTAGTATAAACAACCGATTGTTTTTGCGAAACAACCGATTGTTTTTCTGGTGTTGTACTTTTTGCTTTGTGTTTTTGGCAAACTGAATTCTGATTCAAGTTTTCTCAAAGTAATTTCATTCTAAACTTAAAAGTTTGTGAAAACCATCTTTAAACCATTCACCCCCCCTCTAGTTTAAAGTCATGCATTCTAACAGTTAGGCAGCATAAACACGGGAGTATTAGTCATAACATCCTTTAGCTGCTTAAATGATTGTTGTGCTTATTCAGACCAAGTAAATGAGTCTATCTTTAGCAGGTTGGTGAGAGGAGCAACTATAGAAGCATAATGTTGAACAAACTTCCGATAGAACCCCGTCAACCCCAAAAATCCGCGCAATTGCTTAATGGTGGCAGGTGTCGGCCAAGCAATCATTGCACGAATTTTCTCAAGATCTGGGCCAACACTATCTTTGGATATTATATGGCCCAAGTACTCTATTGATTCCTGGGAAAACAAGCACTTATTCCTGGGAAAAATTGATTAGTCACAAGGCACTGAATAACAATATCCAAATGAGATATATAGTCTTCTAATGACTTACTATACACTAGTATGTCATCAAAGAACACTATAACAAACTTACGCAAATAAGGTTGAAACAATATATTCATAGTTGACTTAAATGAAGTAGGTGCATTACACAATCCAAAGGGCATCACTAAAATTTCATAATAACCTTCATGTGTGCGAAAAGCAGTTTTTGGAGTGTCACCTATGTTTAGCATTATCTGATGGTACACGGAGCGTAAATCCATTTTTGAAAACCAATGTGTGCCATGGAGTTCGTCAATCAACTCTTCAATTGATGGGATGGGAAACCGATCTTTTATAGTAATCGTTGAGAGCCCTATAATCAACACAACACTGCCATGATCCATCTTTCTTTTGTACTAACAACACTGAAGATGAGAAGGCATTGTTACTTCATTGTATAATTCCTTCAGCCATCATTTCTTTGATCTGACACTCAATCTCATGTTTCTGAAAATGTGGATATCTGTAGGGTCTAATGTGATGATCAGTCGCCCGAATAGGAGGAAGGCCCCGTGGTTCCTCAAATAATTGGGTGTATCTACTCAGTATTCCCTCAATTTCCGGTCTCGGTGAAGGTTTGGGGAGCTCTTCTATGGCAGGAAGCAACTGTAACCTGAAATATTCTGCTATGCCATTGGTAGCGATCATCCTCTTGATTTGATGTATAGTGGCTTCTTAAGGTGTTGTTCGGTGTTGGCCCTTGAGTACAACTAATTTCCCTTCTTTTAATGAACTTCATTGTCAATTGTTCATAGTCAGTCAACACCGGTCCCAACGTTGTCAACCATTGTACTCCCAATACGATCTCGGCCCCACTCACTGGCAACGTATACAGATCCACAGGAAATGTGTGAGGACCCAACTGTAGTGGCACCTGCTTGCAAACATATGAACATGATAGCTCTTCTCCATTACCCACCAAGACCTAAAAATTTTAAGCCAGGGCAACTTAAAGACCCAAGAATTTGGTTGTGCGATCTTGGATGAAGTTATGGGTGCTCCCACTGTCTATTAGTGTCGCAACTGGAGAACCGTTAACATGGCCCATCAATGCATGTAAATTGATTTTATATGTAAATTGGTTCTACGAAATTACAGGTCAGTCGGCTTAGATTCATTAGGCGTTGGGTCTTTTATATGAAGGAGGTTGTTCAAATCAATCTTGTTCGTTTTGGGTTCATTGGGTTCCGCTATCAACAACATGAACTCCCGCTTGAATTTGTGACCTGGTCGATAGCGTTCATCACAGTAATAACACAGGTTCTTTTCACGACAACTTTGGAGCTCCGATGGGGACAATCGTTTTATGGCAAGCAGATTAGGGTGTGATTTGGTTTTTTTGAAAAGAAGGTACCGCTGTTTGTGTGTTGGGAGAAAGGGTATTCACGAACATCGGGGTTTTCGCAATGGAGAGAGAAGGATGAACGAAACGATTGGGCGTGGAAGCTTCTAAAAATTTCTCTTAGTTTTGCTAAGCTCATGACTTGCGATAGAGATATCGGTCGAAAAACCTACACCTTTCTTTGAATTTCCAGCTTAAGATCTCAAACGAAGCAATTGAGAAAGAAGGGAGGAGGTAGTCCCACGATACGATTTGCCAGCGATTCAAACTGATTATGATATTCCCGCATGATTGAGGTTTAGCATAGTTTGAAGAGGGCTCCTTTTGGGTCTTCATAATGTGATGGTGTGAAACGAACCTCTAAGGTATCTAGAAAATTTTGCCAAGTTGAGATTAGGTTGTTGTCATACATCCACTGGAACCAAGCGAGAGCTGCTCCTTCCCGGGAAAAAAAAACCAATTGAAGCCTTTGGTCCTCTGGAGTGCGGTGGTAGTCAAAGAACTACTTGGTTTTGAAAATCCATGCTAATGGTTCAGACCCATCAAAACGGGGCATATCCAGTTTCAAGGACGTTCGAGTGAAAGAATGACGAATGAAATTGCTCGTTGCGGTTTCTCGGGCTCCAATCTGAAGTGTCATCTGAGTTTCCAAATTGGTCATGCGAATATTCATTGCTTCTTGGAAGGTTTTCTAGCTCTCTGATAATTGCATAATAGAATCTATTTTTTCATCACTCTTTGACGCAACCATGGCGTCTCTTGGTGTTTGTCTCTCAATGAAAGCACCAAATTGCAATGCCTATTTTACAGGTTAGGCTTCCTCCAAAAGATAATGAAATACTGGATAATTCTCTCCTATCATTACTGTCAAAGTTTCCATACATATAACCAAAACAAAACAGCAACTACCACTCAGCAAAACAGAGAAAAAAAAAAGAGATATGCCTCAACAGAAAAACCAATCTATGGAATCCTAACAACTTGGAAAAATACTACTCTACCCTTTGTTCCAATTCAGATTCTCAACCATTACTTTCTTTTGCCTTTCACGGTACAATCATAATCATCAAAATACTTAGACTTGGTGTTTTGTCTTTTGGGCCTGCTCTTTGTTATTGAGCTGCTCATTGATGTTTCATCATCATGATCTTTGCCTTCTCTTGTGCCATAACATTTGATCAGCTAAATTTTCAAGAGTGACCACATTTTTCTGTCTTTAATTTTTTAACCACTGTCTCCAGTCTTTTGATTCTCTCTTCAAGATCTTTTACATTCAATCCAGACACACAATTATTATAGCTTTCCCCTTGAGTCGCAGATAGGCTTACTCTCTCACTAGACAGCCTTGCTTCTTTGCTTCCATTTGCATCTTCAATATCTTCCTTCAAAATCAATGGTTCAACAGTATCTTTTCCAACCAGTTTTGCCGGTGGTGATATCCTTTTAGCATTTTCGTAATCTGCAGTAGAGGCTGAAGAACTTTGGTCGGACAAATTCTTACATCTTGTTGGAAATTCAGCATCAATATTTTCATTATCTTTGAAATCATCTTGAGCAGAATTTCCAGAAGGAACAGTTTTCAAGCATTTAAGAAGAAAACCAGAAGCATTATCACCAGATTTTCCAGAATACATAGTGGCACCAAGTTTGGGATGAAAACCGGGAGGAACATCAGCATCATTACCATTTTTATGAAGTGACCTTGGACTTCTCTTTGACTTCACAATATGCTTCACAAAATCATGTTGATTCAGTAATACTGATTGCTTCCACCACTTTGCATAACGTGTGGTAACATCTCCCTCAAAAAGCCTAGCAGGAAAATACAACTTAGTGTCAGATATGGGCCTGCAGTAATTTTTCCAAGCAAACTCCTTACTCCCATGAAATCTAGGCACACAACCTGGAACATCTTGATCCATTCCAAATTGCATAGCAACTCTATGTGGCATGTATTTCTTTACAGTAGAATCAAATCCAACAAGCACAGAAACTCTCAAGCATGTAACAAAAGAGACTAGTTCTTTATCCAAATCCTTCCCTAATGGTACCAAAGTTTCATTTTCTGGATAAAACACCTTGAACCTACCAGCATATTGAACATAAGGGCGCCATCGAAAATGATCCATAGCCGAGTCTAGTGCCAATCTCGCATTGTCAATTTTCAAGGGCTTAACCTTGTGCCACCTATACAACCAAGGGTTTTCAGGGTTGATAAAGCTCGGCTGTGGTTGCAAATTCTTGAACCTCTCCCACACCCAAATTTGCACCAAATAAAAGGGAGACTGAAGTGTTACCTCCAATTCCAAGTTATCACCAAGTAATAGTCTTTTTGCCAACCCAACTATTGTTTTCTTTAACAGAGTCAAATCCTGATATATGCAGGCCAAAACTGGTGGCCCCAAAGCAACGGGGTTCCCTCTAGCAAGATTAATGGCAATAGGGAAAGCAAGTTTACTAACGTAGCCTTTGGGAGATAAACCAACCATTGATAACCAAGCTGCTAGGAATGCTTCATGCTCTATTTCACTCCCACTATTACCAAAACTATCAATCCATACTGATAAGTAAGCTTTACCTTTATTCTTCTTCCAAGGTTCCTTTCTTGCAAGAATCAGTTTTTCCTCCACTTCTCTCATTTCCTGGCTTTGAAGTGTGGTGAAGATAGGATCACCAACAACAGGGTAACCCCCCAACACCATCACATCCTCTAAGGTGATTGTTGCCTCACCCCATGGAAACAAAATGGTATTTGTCTCAGGACACCACTTCTCAGCAACAGCAATGCACAAGTTCCGATCTTTCACTAGGGAACACTTTGTACTCATGATGGCTTCAAAGATGCCAACTTTCTTCCACACTGATTCATATCTGTCTCTAAGGGCATTCACCCATTCAACCCATTTCCTGTTTAGGTGGCGCCACCAGCTGAAATGGATAACCAAAGACCACTCCTTTGGTTCAAAAACAGGTGGCAGTGGCATAGTCATAGAAGTTGAAAGGACCTTGGAAAATGGTCCTTCAAGGGACTTTGCAAGGGGTTTTGGAAAATAGGCAGATGTCAAAGCTGGTTTACTGTCACCAATTGGTGAAACCATGAAATCTTCCCTCACTTCCATGATGCTTGACAATGATTCATCCATAATCAAAATTAAATTCAAAAACTATAGAGCTAAATTGTTCAATGGAATGTGAAAATGCAACAAGTCCTGAAAACTGAACACATGACTTTGTTTAACAAGAAGAAAGTATAGTTGTTTAATATAGAGACTTTCAACAACTTTTTATTTATTTACAGTAATTATATTTTAAAGGAAAATATTTTGTTGTGACTCAAAAAGTAACATTCATATAATTACAAACTATTATAATAATATTTTAAATTAAAAAATAAAATAAACTTATTAATTTATCTATTTATTAAGTGTATATTGTTCATGATGTCGACATATGAACATCCTATTTTAAATACACAATTTTAAATTTTTATTATTATTTCATTTGTATAGAAGTTGTAGTTATATCGTATATTTTTTTTTAAAAGTTGTGTTTAGTTATATGTTCTGGATGAATCTTACTACGGTTGAATCGAGATTAGATTAATATATAAATTGTTGAATCAAGATTAGATTAACATATAAATTATGATTAAGAACGTATCACCTATTTCTATAATTTAATCTCATAAATCATCTTTTGATTTTGATATATTTTAAGCATGTCGATTAATCGTTACTATGGAGACCTACGACAAATCCTCCTATGTATCCAAACCAGAACATGTGATCAACACAATTTCTCTAGTTGATGTGGGATCACCCGATAGGCCCAACACAAACACTCGCTAGGATAGGCTCGAAATGACTCTGATACCATATTACGAAGTGGAGTTTAAGCCTAACTCAACCCCATAAAACTGGCTCATAGGGTTGAGGTTTGCACCCACTTATACAATGAAAGGCTCTAATCTCTAGTCGATGTGGGATCTCCAACAATATTTGATAAGTTTCATTTCCCTCTTATAAGAAAATTCTAAATAAAATTACTCTTTCAATAAAAAAGAAAAAAAATTCTGTCCAAAATAAAATAATAAAACTTTTGTGAAAACTAGTTAAAGAGATTTTTTGTCCGACAAACATCTAACCCACAACTTCCCAATATAAGGTATATCATATTTAGAAATTAATTCAAACTTTTTTGCTTTTATCTACAGTTTTATATTCTTAAAGATGTGTCCAAAAATTTAAAATAATGTTTAAATTATCTTTAACTGGAACACATATATGTAAACTAAACATGAGATGTGCATTTATGGTTGATTCAAACATATAAAAAAAAAAAAAAATTGGTCAAAAAATAAAAACATTAAATGTGCATGTTCTGTTAAGCTTCCCAAGAGTGATGATGGTTCCTCAACTTAGTTTATAAGTATTTTAAAAACTTCAATAAATCAACTATTAACTTATGTAATTACTATATTAACATGTTTATAAGCACAAAATATTAAAATAGTTTACTTATAATGTGTTTAAAAAAGTCTATAAACTAGTTATTATTTTATTTGACTAGTTTATTAATATAAAATTATTTGATAAGGTAGCTTATTTTAATAGTTTCCAAGTTACAAACTATAACTTACTTCTTATTTAATTTTCTTTCATTGTTATTTTTATTTTACTTGTTATTTATCTCTATATTTTTTTCATCTTCTTCCCCACTCCCCAACCCCCTGGTGCAATTCGTCCACCAAGGAACCAAATTCTAGTGGGGTTTTCAAACTCAAAAAGCACAAAACGGAGATTCGAATTTGGCTCCCCAGAACCAAATTCCGGCCACCAACCACATCGGATTCTTCCACTCTTCTCCACCACCCAGAAAAAAAAAGAAGCAAAACCACCCCCAAAAATTAGCCTCTTAGAATCGAATTTTGGAAGGGTTTTCGTCTTGGGCGTTTCAAAAACAAGATGAAAATAATGTTCCAATTTTCCGAATTCTCACCAACTACTGTAAATAGGGTTCAGATCTGCAGCAGCTGCTCTAAAAAACCACCACTGCTTATGCTCCTCCATTCTACTTCAATTCACCAGCTGGTCCCACAAAATACAGACCCTGCCGGAATACACTGCTGCATTATGCAGCAACCACTAAAAATTGAAAGTTTTTTTCTGCCCTGAAAAAAGGTGTTAATTCCTTCCTTATAATGGTTAATTTCTAACATGCCTATTGAAAAAAGTTATACCTATGAAATGTGAAAAAAAAAGGAAGTTTTCTAAAGTTGAGTACTATTTTACTCCTGTACACATGTACCCATCAAACTTTGCAGGTAAATATACCTATCAAAGCCCTATCTTCAAATAAACAAACATATTTACTTATTCCATTTATGAATATTTTTATACACCCTTTGAGTCTTCTTGGTGAAGTGAAGCATTATACTTTACTCATTTTAGAAATATTGTGTAAATAACTTCTGTTAACAAAAAGTCTTCATCTCTTAAATTCTGGACAAAATCAGAGCATCACTTCAATATAGCCTACTTTGAAGGAAAGGACTCATCACATGATCGATACCAAGCCTAATATTTGGTTAATGCCAAAACAAAAATCAAAAGGCCATCAGTATCATCCTTTTGTTTTTCCTCAAACTTGTGTTTTAATATATGCATTGTGCTGCAAGAATATTTCTTCAACCCCAACTCATTGGTTCCTTTCATGAGTTGTCAAATTATTGGGAAATAGAAAATTATGTATCATAAAGGCAAACTAGAAATTTTTATGAGGTGGAAAGTGGCAATGGTATATATAACAAAGTCAATATATAGTTTAATAAATAGTAAAATAAAATTTAAAAAAATAGTTTGAAAGTGAATAATATTCTCTAGAAAAAAATATATAATTCACTAGAAAACACACGTGAATTAGAAGTGGGGCTTTGGTGTTATAAAAGAAGGTTTGAGTTCCTCCTATAGTATCTTACACCTAGCTAGCTAGCTCCCATTTCACATCATCCATAATCCTTCCTCATTACAACCTAGAAGAATGAGTACACATGGTGAGTCCAATTTATATAGATTGTAGATGAAAACATTCATAAACTATACTTCTTATAATGTTTCCAAATTCTGCATGATATTAGGTTACTATGTTTGATACCAATTTATATAGATTGCAGATGGAAACATTCATAAACTATACTTCTAATAATGTTTCCAAATTCTGCATGATATTAGGTTACTATGTTTGATACTAGTTTTTTTTTTTTCACTGTCTTGTTAATTATTTGTTTATGTTGAAGTTGTTTGGAAGATTGTTATTTCTGATTGATTAATGTTGATAATCCAAGGAATAAAAACAGCAGAGAAATCTTCATGGAATAGGAGCAAACCATATAAAGTGATCCTACCTGCATGCACATTCAATTCAGATTAAGATATTATAATTCTGCAGTTTTTTCTCTATATGTATTGATCAACTTAACTATTCTTTAATGTTTGAGGTAAAAACTTCATATTCACTGTTTCCTGATTTCAATATGTAATGTGAATAATCCACTAATGTGATTCTGATACCATTCTCACCAAGATTTACACTCTTTGTATCTCTAGAATCATCACCAAGATCAGTTTCATCACCAAGATTAGTTCCTCAAGAATCATCAACAATAATTGAAGGAACAGAAGTTACGAGTGGGGATCAGATCTCACTGTTCAGAGGGTGTGTGTTGGAAGGAAGATGGGAGTACGTTATATCTGCATATAGAAACGACAGAGAGTACCACAAAATCGGAATCAACGAAAGCAGAGGCACTGCACTGCATGTGGCAGTGAATGATGGGAAAGTGGAGCTGGTTAACATTCTTGTTGGAGCAATCTTGAGCCATGAAGGGAGGGAAGTGGTGAGTGCTGACAGTGCACTGAGATCCACCAATGAGAGAGGGGACACTCCTTTGCATCTTGCAGCCTCAAGAGGGTTCATTGGCATGTGTAAGTGCATCATAGGGGAAAATGGTGAAAGGAAGGATTTGATTAGGGATAGGAACAACAAGGGTGAAACACCTATTTTCAGGGCTGTGCTCACATGCCAAATAAAGGCCTTTGTGTACTTTCACAATGTTTCCAAAGATTTAGATGTTCTACTTTGGAACTATAATGAAGACACCATCCTTCACTATGCCATTTGGAGAGAATTCTTGGGTAAGCAAGCTTTTAATTCCATCTTCATATCTATCTACTTCCATTAATCTACATATATCTTCAAAGCTTTTCACTTTATAACCTTCTTAATCAATATTGTTTTACTCATTTGAAATTCACCAATATGAAATCTCTAATAACATTTTGTCACTTTTAATTTTGAAAAATCATTTAGCCTATAGTATCTATAAAAGAAATGTTAAACAATTTGATTGTTAAATTGGATGTAAAAAATTTTACTTTTATTTTTTTAGTATAATTACCGATGTTTGTCACTTTCATCTTTTTTTTATATTTTGACAGTGGAAAAAACTATTTTTATTTTTTTCAATATAGTTACGGATCTAGCGACCAAATTTTGTGACACTTCCATTTTCAATCGCTAAATACACTAATATTACTAAAAATTCATTTAGTCGTTGTTTCGATCACAAGTTTGAGACTCATTTCAATTGGTGGCTATTTCAATCACGATTTGTGACCATTATTTTTCAATCACTAAAATCGGTGATTAAATTGTTATTTTCTTGTAATAATAATAATTTATATATTATTTATATCGAAAAAAATATATTTCTCTTATATCATTATACAATTGAATATTTCATTTAAACATTTTTAATGTTATGCATATGCAATTCATACCTTTCATTTTTTTTTCTAGAAGTAAAATTTGAAAATAATATTATGTTGTAGACGTAGTTTATTTAGATGCTAAAAAAATAGGACCTAAACATGATTTGAATGACCAATAGAATAAATTACTTTCTCATATCACTATTTTAAATTAAAAAATAACTACATATATGCAATAGAAAGAATTTTACAACAAATTAATTTGAGAAGATTCAGTTTGATTGGATCAAAAAAAATTATTGTTAATGATTTGTATGTGTGATTGATATATAGATTTGGCAATTATAATAAGTCATTGTTATCCTCAACTTGTGACCACAAGAAACAAAGATGGAGCCACACCTCTCAAAGTTCTTGCTTGCAAACCTTCAGCGTTCAAGAGTGGAAGCAATCTCCCATGGTGGAAGCAAATTCTATATTATGGTAAGTCATTAATATCATAATTAAGCTTTATAATTAATACTTATAATTTTATGTTGTATACAATTCTAATTAAAATACATCCTTTAAAAAGTGAAATTCTTAATTAATGGCTAGCTGATTTTATTTTACATAAAATCCTCACTCTTTTTTTTCACTGAATTGTGTTTACAAATTTGATCAAAAAATCGTATTTTTCTTAATGTTCACCAATAAATTAATTTTTCTTATAGTCCTTCAACTTTTAATGCTCACTTTATTATTTGTACTACAAACACTAGCAACAATCACTACAAGAAAATCATTAAATAAAAACTAATTTTAGAGACAAAAAATAATTAGTTGTTATAATGACCAAATTAGAGACCATTTAGAGATTAAAAAAATAGTTTCTGAATTATTTTCTATTATTGTTAAATGGTCTCTAATTTAGTCAATATAACAACTAATTATTATTTTTTTTCTAAAATTAGTTTTTAATCAATGATTTTCTTATAGTGAACCAAAATAAAAAATAAAAAAAAGGATTTCCTGAAATTATGATTCCAGTCGCAAAAATAGTGTCAAAAGTTTAGAGTGTTGTTGTTGTGAAAGATAATGATTGATATGTCACTAGTACAATGAGAATTGGACAAGATGAAAAGTTGTGTCCCTTGAATAAAATAAGCTTATGTGACAACAATTAAAGATTCTTTGTCAACAAAAGTACTTGTGATCTTTCACAACCATTGTTCCTACAAAACAAAAAGACTACTAGTTCCGGAGTAGATAAAGATTAAAACAAAATTACCATGTCAAATCCATTTTAACGCTTATTGCTTCTTTATAGACTTTAAGAAAGTTATAAGGTTAATACACAAATCAGAATAAGCAAAATAAGTTGTACTCTCTTTACCTGTTGTCCATGACCAAGTTTTTACTTAGGTTAACACAAAAATTTCCAAAGGATCAACTGTTGCATTCTTGAACAATATACTATTCCTTTGTTTCCAAATTTTTCCTATTATGACGATCCACGTATATCCCCAGACTTTATTTCCAGCCTTATTTAATCTTAGAATATTAAATTGTCTTAAATATTATTTTGGATCAGAGTGTAGCACAATTACCTCGTCAATCCAGATATAACACCAAACTATTTTAGTAATGTTGCAGTGTAGGAACAAATGAGTAATAATCTTCTCTTTCTCATCAACACAAATTCCAAACTATTTTAGTAATGTTGCAGTGTAGGAACAAATGAGTAATAATCTTCTCTTTCTCATCACACATGACACACAAAATATTTTCCAACACTATTCTACTCAAAATATTTTTTATGGCCACTCTATTTTTTATCATTCTCCATGCTAGAAACTATGCTGAGGGAAGAGCTTTTATCATCCAGAAGTTTTCATAAAGTTCACTTTCATCTCCAAGGACATCATTAAATAAAGCATTGTAAGAATATTTGACTGTAAAGACTTGTGCCGCATCTTTTTTCCACAATCATTTATCTTCCCCTTCCATGTTCAATGTTATGTTATCTAACTCTTGCATCAAAAGATATATTTCTTATGTTTCTCATTCAAACCTCCTCCTTCTCCATTCCAAAGACCACTTCCACATATCATTTTGCCAACTCCTTACGTAAAATAATGTTGCCTTCTTACAACAAGAGATAGCGTAAAGTCTTGGCCATTTCTCTTTAAGAGGGGTGTTTCCTACCCATGTCCTCCCAAATCCTTATAGATTTTTCATCCCCTATTCTCCATACAATATTTTCTTCAAAGCTTGTTAAGAAGTGGGCTTTAAGCCTAACTCAACCCCATAAAACCGGTTCATGGGAGTGAGGTTTGCACCCATTTATATATTATGAAATGTCCTTATCTCTAGTTGATGTGGGGTTTCCAACACACCCCCTCACGCCGAGGCTACCAACTCGTGCGTGGAGATATATGTTATGGGTGGTCCGATAACGACCCGATAGCGGGTGGACTGATAAACCCAACAAATACTCGCTAGGATAGGCTCGAAATGGCTCTGATACCATGTTAAAATAGATTAGAGATGAACAAAAGGGAACAGAAATGAACAAAAGAGTAAACTGAAGACAAAGGATATGAGAATGAATATCTCTTCTTTCTTATTATTCAAATCAAAACAAATGGTCTGAATATATACAAGTAGTACACTCATTCTAGGGTTTAACTAAAGAAGGAAATAATCAATATTAAATACTAGAATCATAACACACAAAGATAAAATAAAGGTTATTCCCTTCTATAAAGAGAAATAACTGATAATTAGAAAAGACACCCAATTATTCTTTTCTATGAAGAGAAACAACTGATAATTAGAAAAGACTCCCAATTAATATTAGGATCATTCTGTAACTCTGGTATCTATATCCTTTAATACCCCGCCACAAGCTAGAGAGAAAATATTGATGAGACCCAGCTTGGAACAAATATTCTTAAAAGATTGAGGACTTAAAGCTTTGGTATAAATATCAGCCAGTTGCTCTGTGGTGGAAATGGGAAGCAAATGGATGAGACTCTTCTTTAATTTTTCTCTGACCACGTGACAATCTATTTATATATGTTTTGTACGCTCGTGAAATACTGGATTTGCTGCAATGTATCTTGCTGAGTCATTGTCACAGTATAAAAGAGATGGTTGCTCAAAAGGAACTTTGAAATCTTGAAGAAGATAAGTTAGCCATTGAATTTCACATGTAACAGTGGCCATTGCCCTGTATTCAGCTTCACAAGAACTCTTTGATATTGTTCCTTGCTTCTTTGATTTCCAAGATATGAGAGAATTCCCAAGATACACACTAAAACCAGTCACTGATTGTCTTGAATCACTGCTGGTGCCCCAATCACTATCACAAAAGGCTTTGAGATGAACAGAAGTAGTGGAAGAGAAAAATAGACCAAGACTTGGATCCCCTTTGATATATCTGAGAATTCTAATCGCTGCATTATAGTGAACAATTGTAGGCTTAGCAAGAAACTGAGAAAGTTGTTGCACAGAAAATGTTATGTCAGGTCGGGTATTAGTGAGATACATAAGTCTTCCAATCAATCTTTTGTAGGCTTGAATATCTGTGAAAGGAATACTTCCAGTAGAAGAGAATTTCTCATGATTATCAATAGAAGCCGATGCAGGTTATGTTAAGAAGTGGACTTTAAGCCTAACTCAACCCCATAAAACCGGCTCATGGGGGTGAGGTTTGCACCCATTTATATATTATGAAATGTCCTTATCTCTAGTCGATGTGGGATTTCCAACAAAGCTATTTCCCCAATCCTTCAAAAATGATATTTTCCTAATGTCTCTCCACGATAATGACTTTGATTTAAGATGCCTTGTGTTTTTCAATTCCTTCCAACCTCCACATTTTGAGTCTAATAATTCTTTCCAGAATTTCCCCTTTTCACTTCTCAACCTCCAAATTCACTTTCGTAATAATACTAAATTAAATGTTCTTAAATCCCTAACTCCTATACCCCATCTTCCTTTAATTTGCACACCTTCACCCATGATACTCACACTATTTTCTTATCCTCCCTCCCTCATCCCCATAAAAATTGTCTTTGAATTTTGTTAATAGTAGATATTATCCCCGTAGGCATTTTAAAGAGAGACATATAAAAGAGAGGAAGAGATGTAACCACAAATTTTAGCAAACAAATTCTTCTTGCAAAAGATAGGAATTTCTCTTAATCTTAGCCACTAACCCATCCCAAAACGAGTTTTTTCTATGATTCTCTCCATCATCATGTCCCGATATGAAAAAAGGATACTCATAATATCACAATTAAGAATTTCATCATAATTGTAAATTAAACTAGTTATTATATGTGTACCTCCTATTTTACTTTTTAAATAATTTACTTTTAACTTGGAAACTAGCTCAAAACATTTGAGAATAGATTTTAAAACAAACATGTTTTGGATTGTAGCCTTACAAAAAAAAAATGTCATCATTATATTGTAACATGCTCAAATTTACCTCTTTACCCCCCACTTGAATACTATGGAGAAGATTATTTTTAACAACCTATCTAACAACTCCAACTAATCCATCTGTCACAATAATATACACAAAAGGTGTGAGAGGAACACCTTGTCTTAAAACCTTTTTTAGATTTAAGTTCAACGGTTGTGCTTACATTTACCAACACTAACAATGTAGAGGATTCTAAACATTTTTTTATCAAGCCCATCCCTTTGCGCAGAAACCTATTCTTCATAGAATGCACATTGTCTTAAACCTTAAATATATAAAGTATCATTGAATCAAGTAATAAGCTTTTTCGTAATCTACCTTTAAACATACACTACTTTTATTTTTTCTCTTAATCTCCTCTCCTCCAAAGTCTCATTTGCAGTTTGCATACTGTCTAACAAACCCCTTTCCCCTCCCCTCTAGGAACACTGAATGTCTATGATCAATTATTTTGTACAACACCTTTACCAGTTTAAGGGATAAAATCTTTAAAACTATCTTATATACATTACCTACTAGCGAAATAGGTTGATAAACATGTAAGAACTGAGAACAAGCTGATTTAGGAATAAGAGTTAAAAAAAGAAGCATTCACTCCAATGGAACTTGCAGAATTTTGAACTGCATTCACCACCTCTTTTTTAATTTCCTCCCAAAAAAATTAATGAAACCAAAATTGTAGTAACCCAGGCCCAAACTCTTACTATTTTTACAATTCCAAACTGCTTCTCTATTATTGCCACCAACATTTCATTATCTTTATCATCAATTGACTAGAAATTGAGATATCTACTAATTCCACTATTTCAATAAAATCATTAAATCTCTCCACCTCTCTAACATTATCAGAATGTGTATTTGTTCCTCTCCTTTCACCTGGATATATAACTTCTCTCATGAAAATAAGAACTAAATTCATCCAACCAAGGTTATCATCTTCCACTATAAAAACTAACCTAAAAAAGACCTCATGGTGCACCAAATTGGGTTTCAAAAGCTTGAATTCTCTAACTAGATAATGTGAAACCATAACATATTATTAATTAATTAACCTAAATAGCCATTTTGAAAATATTTTTTAAATTATTTTATATATAAAAGCTTACATGAAAAGTAAATTTGCGAAATTTTAAAAATAAATATATACTTAACAAATAAAATAAAATAAAACTTAGATGATGAAAATCATATCCATATTAATGTAAACTAGAAAATCAAACATTTAACTGAGTGAGAAAAAAATACAACCCTATAAAACTTATATTTTGGAAGACCAAAATTACATTTAATTGATCTATGTTATTTATCAAACCCACCAAAACACACTTTTAATACTATTTCTATTATTTTCCATGTCAAAGGTATTCTTGTAGAACCTCTAGATGCTGAGAAAGCTATAAAATCGTACATGGAGAAAGTTGAAAAGTCTGAGGACCATGAACTCAAAGGTAAACTTTTGATTAATATTTAAAATGTTATAATACTCGTTAATTAATTAACTTTAACTCATTAACGCATGCAAGTCAAATTCACCGTTGCTTTCAATTTTCTCCACTTTTATGATCTTACGACTATTAATTACATATTTATTTCAATATATATATATATATATATATATATATATATATATATATATATTCATAAATGAATAACAAATTGGTTCCTTCATTTTCCAACACCTTTCATCGGTATTTAATTGGCTATGTTATTATCATTTTAATTTTTTTATGCATTTGGTTAACTATATTATTTTCTTTTGTATGAACCACGAGTCAGCAAATTAATTAATTCGTCTTCACTTCCTTGTTACTCTTCTCTGTTCTGCATAATCCATCTGCTAACTAAGCTAAGATTTTCTTGATTATTCTCCACATTCTTCCTATTACCTTAGCATCATAATTATGCACAACTACTACATTCTTCTTCATTTGCCTGCAACAAAGAAAACAGAATCCTTCCCTTTCTTAGGCTAAGAGGTACAATTCAGAAGAAAAAAAAAATAGTGTGATTCTCTGTATAAACTTGACAAAACAGAATTTTGTCCCTAACCAGTTGTTGCCTTGCCTGCATGCCAACCTATTCTGCCTTTTTTCTTGCTACATCCAAAAGACATATATTCATAGGTTTTTTAGGTTTAAAACATGCATGGATAAACAACTGATAGAATGATTGGTAGTTTTCTATTTAGTTGGTTTTTTGTTAGATATCTTTTCTGTTTTATGTATAAAGGTTGTGACATTTCTTAGTGTTCCATTAACTTAACTTAGGTGTTTTAATTTTGGATATATATCACATTTAGTCATTGATTGAGTTGTATTATTATTATTTCAGTGAATATACATTTAGAAAATGAAGGCAAGAAAGCACAAATTTTTGTGGAAGAAAAGTATGCCACTTCTGTTCGGTTTGTAAAGAGTTCAGTTCGATTTGCATTCAAATGCCTTAGCCTTTCAGGATTGGGTGTCACTGCACAAGGTATGTTGATTGATGAACTTTTACATAAAATTCACAAAAATCTTACTACAATATAAAATATTATAGTAGTTAAGTAGTGAACATAACCTAGTTGGATTATTTATCACAAATGATTACTCTTCTCCATGCATATACATAACTTTGAAGACTTGAAAGCAATAAAGAAGATAAGGCAAAAACACAAATGGGGTCGTCAGCTCTTGAATATTTTTATGAAAAGACCTCATGAGTCCTACATGGGAATTTCTGGGGGTCGACCATTCATGAAACTTGACACAGGGCACAACGACTTGGTCCAACCCACCCGACAACAGTTGCAAAGTAAGCCATAATCACTTCACTTTATTACCAAACTTTATAATTTTACAAATCCATGTTCGTTATTTGTATTATTATCTAAATATTTGGTCCTATCTTCCTCCTTTCTGTGCATATCTGCAGTGGTGGGTGTTGCTAGCTCAGGGCAGAGTCAACAAGAGAATACTAGAACAGAATCTGCAACAAAAAATGAGGAGAAGGAAACAACATTTGTGTCGGTAGCAAAAGCTGGCATAGTCGACCTTGTGAATGAGCTTCAAAACAAAGTACCAACTGCCCTCAATGACAATACCAACCCTGAAAAGGAAAACCTGCTGGTTGTGGCAATGAAGAACATCAAATACAAACTTGGGGAACACCATGTTGACAAGAAGGAGACTGCATTTTTGACTGCTGCAAAAAACGGCATTGTGGAGATTGTGTTTGAACTTCAATCCAAAATACCGAGTGCTGTGCATGAAACAACATCCAACAACGAAAACGTGTTGCTTGTGGCAGTGAAGAACAGGCAAACCAATGTTGTTGAGGTGTTGAAGAAGAATTTGGATAAGGAACTGTTCGATAGCTTAATTTTGGAAGTGGATAATAGAGAAAACACTGTGTTGCATTTAGCTGCAGGTACAACTACCAACACTGAAAGGACTTGGCAAATTGCTGGTGTTGCCATGCAAATGATGTGGGATATCAAGTGGTATCAGGTATGCATGCTTTCACGTTCATAATATTATCCAAGTCAACCTTTGAACATGCAACACACACACACGAATGTATGATTAATTTGCATGATCATGCATGCATGCATTGATGCAGTACGTGAGAGCCCTAGTGCCGGAACATTTCACATTCAGAACTAACAAGGACGAAAAAACCGGCGGAGAAATCTTCAAGCAAAAGCACAAAGACCTGTTGAAGGAGAGCTCGGAGTGGCTGAAGGAAACCTCCAACTCCTGCTCCGTTGTGGCTGCACTAATCGCCGGCGTCTCCTTTGCCACCTCCAGCTCCGTCCCCGGAGGCACTGATAATGGAAAGCCGGAGCTAGAAGGGCAGCCGGCTTTCGACGCCTTCGCCATCGCATCCCTGATCGGCCTCTGCTTCTCAGTGACCGCCCTGATAATGTTCCTGGCCATCTTGACCTCCCGGAAACAGGCCCAGGACTTCCGGATGAGCTTGCCCTTGAAGCTCCTCTTCGGCCTCAGCTCTCTCTTCGTCTCCATTTCTTCCATGTTGGTTTCCTTCTGTGCTGCACATTTCTTTGTGCTCAAGGACAAGTACAAGAACATCTTGTTCCCTGTCTACATTGCCACTTGTTTGCCTGTCACTTTCTATGCAGTGTTGCAGTTTCCTCTCTATGTTGATCTGCTTAAAGCCATTTTCAAGAAGGTCCCACAACCAAGTATTACCATCAGCCAATTCTAGAGGGCTTTTTCTTTTTCTTCCCACACATGCTTTTAAGACTTATTTTTACCATCAAAAAATAAATAAAATAAAAGAGACACTTCAGAGATCTTCTTAACCCTTATATATATAAAATCTCATATCAAACTTTTTAATATTCAACCAGCTAGAGGTCCAATAAACATTACAACGCATAAGTTATATTGGCATAATAGATCAAGGAACAAGAACACAACAATAGATCAAGGAACAAGAACACAACAAAAGTATTTGATTCAAATTTGCTAAAGAAGTGGTATCAATATAATATGATTTTTAACATATCAATATGAAATCGTCTCGATGTGTCATGATTTTAATATTTTTTTCTTAAATAAAGTCTTACTATCGTGATACGACTTCATTTTAAAAAAATTATATAAAAAATTGTGTCACCTTAACACAACTTCTTATTAAAACTTGTAAAATTGTGTCAGTGTTATGATAAACGATTAATTTTCAAAAAATGACCACATTTAATGATTTGAAAAAGAAAATTGTACCACCACCACACACATGCAAGTCCTATATGAACGAACTATGTACATAAAATAAAGATAAATTATTACCTAATTACTTTTTTATATAATTAATAACAAATATATTAAACAAATTCTCAATGGTAAAAAAGTTAAAAAATAATATATATATATATATATATATATATATATATAGAAAAATGATGGTTGAACAACCGCAAATACCTTGCTCCAGCACACAACTGCCAACGTGGCAAAGATAATAATATTTTATTTTTGTTGTGGGTCAAGTAATTTTTTTTGAAAATAGGACATTTGGGTGCCCTTGGTCACATTGTAAAATTAAGTTAGAAATTGGGGTTGCACCTCTTTCATTTTCTTCTTGAGTTGGTTGTCGTTTCCCCTATTCTCCTCCACATCCTCTTTCACCTTCTCCTCAAGCTTTCTCTTCCAACGTTGGTGGTGGTCGTCGTGGGTGCGCCTCTTTTCACAGTGGTTGGTCGCCGTCATGGGTGCGGCTATTTTGACGGTGGTTGGTCTTGGTGGTGGGTGCGCGTCTTTTCACGGTGGTTGGTCGTCATCGTGGGTGTGGCTGTTTTGACAGTGGTTGGGTGGTGGTATTGGTGACCAAAGGTAATACATTTTGTCTGTGTTTTAGTATTTGCTTGTTTTTCTGGAGTATGATGATTTTTGGTGGAATACACTGTTAAACCGTATATATTTTGGTGTACTTAGTTTTTGTAAATATGCAAGGTTTTTCATAATTTTTTTTCTCTGAAAAAGGAATTTTTTGAAGCTATAATATTTTGAAGAAAAATGATGTTGGTATGAGTTGTCCAAATATCGAGATTCTATTGTGAATTCAGTCACTATTGAGTATATAGACAAAGAGAGAGTCACTACATACGAATATTGTATATAAATAATCCTTATTTGAGTATCTATTACGTATATGTGTTTTGGTGTATAAATAATGCAGAGTCTTGCTTTGGATAGATAATCTTGTGAGTGATTATTGCATATATGTGCCTTAATGTATAAATAATGCAGAATGGTTTTTTGGAATTTGTTAATCATGTGAGTGATTATTGCATATATGTGTTTTGGTCTGTAAATAATGCAGAGTCTTTCTTTGGAATGTTAGGTTGA